>NC_133330.1:164248362-164548362 GCF_042186555.1 Aquarana catesbeiana | reverse complement strand
GTTCCTCTAATGTCAATAGATACAATAATATACCTTAACTGTGACTGCAAAGCTAAATCGTAATTGATAAAGAAAAATGATGTACCAACATAAGGAAAATAAAACCAAAAAAGAGTCCGTGGTTCAAAAAGGACAATATTGAATAAAGTCCATCCGTATTAAATTGACATGCATAAAATAAAACTGTTCTCCAGGTGCTCTGTGAAGTAATGTAACAGGATCTCGCTGTGGTGAGAAATAGAGTGCGTAGATAAACCTCCACCTCTAAGAAAAATTGCTGCCCCTTACCAGATGGAAATGGTCTCTTAATTATAGGAGACCCAGGAGGCGGATGGCTGCAACCCCAGCCAGGGATCTTTGAAGCAGGTACTCAACGTCCAGGTCCAGGGACTCACTCCAAACAGCCTCAGCAATTATGTGAATATTACCATGTAAAAAATAAATAGCTTCACATAGCATAAAATCCAGCGATTTATTAAATAAAAAGTAAAAATTGCACTTACAGAGACATGGTAGATTACAAGCGTGTATATAGAAAGCCGGCCGGCTCCAAGATAACCCGTGTCCTCCGGGTCTGTGTATCGCGGTGTCGCCAGGACGTAGCTCCTCCTCCCTACGCCGTTTCGTCACAACAGGACGTGGTCACGTGGTCAGTAACATTGATTGCATAGAAACTGAGATTGATTAACCATATTGATTCCATGTGTGATGATGCTTGTGAAACACATATAAAGTAGATGATTGTGGTGAAAACCTTCAGATGTGTTCTGACTGATCTAAGGAAGGGCGCAAACAAATCAGCCTGAAACGTAATCTTTGTCTGAACATATGATTGTAACGATTTTGTCTGGAATGACTGTACTTGCTTTGTAATCTTTTTCCAAAGATTTGATTGAATAAAGCAACACACTTTGAAGTGCAGCAACCTTTGGAACTTTATTCTTATATATATATATATATATATATATATATATATATATATATATATATATATATATATATATATATATATAATGTTATTACTTTCACTGTTTCACAGTATAAATTAATCCCTTATAGTAGTGATTATCTGCTCTTTTTGTACTATAAGGCTCCATTCACACTAGCGCGTTTTTTGATGCATTTTGCATTTTGCAGAAATGCATGGGAATTTTTTAACATGGGTTCCTATGGAACATGTTCACATCAATGCCTTTTTGTACCTCTGCATTTTTGGAAAGGGTCAGGGACTTTTTTTCATGCAAAATGCAGCATTTTGCATGTAATACAATTCAATGGACCAGCATCAAAAACGCATGTGCACAGTTTTGCAGCGTTTTTACAGCGTTTTTGATGCGTTTTTTGCTGTTTTTTTTTTATTTATTTATTTTTTTTAAACTGTAAAAAAAATAAATAAACGCAAAACGGGGCAAAAACGCGGCAAAAATGCTGTAAAAACGCTACAAAAACGCTGCTCAAAAACGTGGCAAGCATGACAAAGAAACCTCCAAAAACGCTCAAAAGCAACATGCATAGGTGTGAATGGAGCCTAAGGCCCCATTCACACTAGCGCGTTTTTTGATGCATTTTGCATTTTGCAGAAATGCACGGGAATTTTTTAACATGGGTTCCTATGGAACATGTTCACATCAATGCTTTTTTGTATCTCAGCGTTTTTGGAAAGGGTCGGGGACTTTTTTTCATGCAAAAAGCAGCGTTTTGCATGTAATGGTTTTCAATGGACAAGCATCAAAAACGCAAGTGCAGCGTTTTTGCAGCGTTTTTGATGCGTTTTTGGTGCGTTTTTGCCGTTTTTTTTTTTTTTTTTGTAATTTTTTTGTAAGACTGTAAAAAAAAATGAAAAAAAAAAAAAAAAAACGCAAATCGCGGCAAAAACGCGGCAAAAACGCGGCTCAAAAACGTGGCAAGCATGAAAAAAAAACCTCCAAAAACGCTCAAAAGCAACATGCATAGGTGTGAATGGAGCCTAAGGCTCCATTCACACTAAAGCGTTTTTTGATGCATTTTGCATTTTGCAGAAATGCATGGGAATTTTTTAACATGGGTTCCTATGGAACATGTTCACATCAATGCATTTTTGTGCCTCTGCGTTTTTGGAAAAGGTCGGGGACTTTTTTTCATGCAAAAGGCAGTGTTTTGCATGTAAGGCTGGATTCACACCTGTGCATTTTTAGTGCTTTTTGCATTTTGCAGATTTGCACTACAGAACGTATTCCATAGGAAACCATGGTAGATGGACTGTAGTGCAAATTTGCAAAATGCAAAAAGCACTAAAAATGCATAGGTGTGAATCCAGCCTAAGGCTGGATTCACACCTATGCATGTTGCTTTTGAGCGTTTTTGGAGGTTTTTTTTTCATGCTTGCCACGTTTTTGAGCAGCGTTTTTGCGGCATTTTTGCGGCGTTTTTGCCGCGTTTTGCGTTTTTTTTTTTTTTTTTTTTTTTTACAGTTTTTTTTACAGTCTAAAAAAAAAATTAAAAAAAAAATTAAAAATAAAATAAAAAAAAAAAAAAACGGCAAAAACGCATCAAAAACGCTGCAAAAACGGTGCACTTACGTTTTTGATGCTTGTCCATTGAATTCTATTACATGCAAAACGCTGCATTTTGCATGAAAAAAAGTCCCCGACCCTTTCCAAAAATGCAGAGAAACAAAAAGGCATTGATGTGAACATGTTCCATAGGAACCCATGTTAAAAAATTCCCGTGCATTTCTGCAAAATGCAAAATGCATCAAAAAACGCGCTAGTGTGAATCGAGCCTGAGGCTCGATTCACACCTATGCATGTTGCTTTTGAGCGTTTTTGGAGTTTTTTTTGTCATGCTTGCCACGTTTTTGAGCAGCGTTTTTGTAGCGTTTTTACAGCGTTTTTGCGGCATTTTTGCTGCGTTTTGCTTTTTTTTACAGTTTAAAAAAAAAATAAATAAATAAATAAAAACGCCAAAAACGCATCAAAAACGCTGCAAAAATGCTGTAAAAATGGTGCACTTGCGTTTTTGATGCTGGTCCATTGAATTCTATTAGGCTCCATTCACATTAGCGCGTTTTTTGATGCATTTTGCATTTTGCAGAAATGCATGGGAATTTTTTAACATGGGTTCCTATGGAACATGTTCACATCAATGCCTTTTTGTACCTCTGCATTTTTGGAAAGGGTCAGGCTGGATTCACACCTATGCATTTTAAGGCTCCATTCACACTAGCGCGTTTTTTGATGCATTTTGCATTTTGCAGAAATGCACGGGAATTTTTTAACATGGGTTCCTATGGAACATGTTCACATCAATGCCTTTTTGTTTCTCTGCATTTTTGGAAAGGGTCAGGGACTTTTTTTCATGCAAAATGCAGCGTTTTGCATGTAATAGAATTCAATGGACAAGCATCAAAAACGCAAGTGCACCGTTTTTGCAGCGTTTTTGCAGCGTTTTTGATGCGTTTTTGCCGTTTTTTTTTTTTTTATTTTTTTAAATTTTTTTTTAGACTGTAAAAAAAAACTGTAAAAAAAAAAAAAAAAACGCAAAACGCAAATTGCGGGAAAAACACCGCAAAAACGCCGCAAAAACGCTGCTCAAAAACGTGGCAAGCATGAAAAAAAAACTTCCAAAAACGCTCAAAAGCAACATGCATAGGTGTGAATCGAGCCTTTGGCTCGATTCACACCTATGCATTTTTAGTGCTTTTTGCATTTTGCAGATTTGCACCACAGAACAAGTTCCATAGGAAACCATGTTAAATCGACTGTAGTGCAAATCTGCAAAATGCAAAAAGCACTAAAAATGCATAGGTGTGAATCCAGCCTGAGGCTGGATTCACACCTATGCATGTTGCTTTTGAGCGTTTTTGGAGGTTTTTTTTTCATGCTTGCCACGTTTTTGAGCCGCGTTTTTGCCGCGTTTTTGCCGCGATTTGCGTTTTGCGTTTTTTTTTTTCATTTTTTTTTACAGTCTTACAAAAAAATTACAAAAAAAAAAATAAAAAAAAAATAAAAAAAAAAACGGCAAAAACGCACCAAAAACACATCAAAAACGCTGCAAAAACGCTGCAAAAACGCTGCACTTGCGTTTTTGATGCTTGTCCATTGAAAACCATTACATGCAAAACGCTGCTTTTTGCATGAAAAAAAGTCCCCGACCCTTTCCAAAAACGCAGAGATACAAAAAAGCATTGATGTGAACATGTTCCATAGGAACCCATGTTAAAAAATTCCCGTGCATTTCTGCAAAATGCAAAATGCATCAAAAAACGCGCTAGTGTGAATGGGGCCTAAGGCTCGATTCACACCTATGCATGTTGCTTTTGAGCGTTTTTGGAGGTTTTTTTTTCATGCTTGCCACGTTTTTGAGCAGCGTTTTTGTAGCGTTTTTGCGGCGTTTTTGCCGCGTTTTTGCCGCGATTTGCGTTTTGCGTTTTTTTTTTTTTTTTTTTTTTTTTCATTTTTTTTTACAGTCTTTAAAAAAAATAAAAAAAAAAAAACGGCAAAAACGCACCAAAAACGCACCAAAAACGCTGCAAAAACGGTGCACTTGCGTTTTTGATGCTTGTCCATTCAAATCCATTACATGCAAAACGCTGCTTTTTGCATGAAAAAAAGTCCCCGACCCTTTCCAAAAACGCAGAGAAACAAAAAGGCATTGATGTGAACATGTTCCATAGGATCCCATGTTAAAAAATTCCCGTGCATTTCTGCAAAATGCAAAATGCATCAAAAAACGCGCTAGTGTGAATGGAGCCTTAGGCTGGATTCACACCTATGCATGTTGCTTTTGAGCGTTTTTGGAGGTTTTTTTTTCATGCTTGGCACGTTTTTGAGCAGCGTTTTTGTAGCGTTTTTGCGGCGTTTTTGCCGCGATTTGCGTTTTGCGTTTTTTTTTTTTTTTTTTCATTTTTTTTACAGTCTTAAAAAAAAATTACAAAAAAAAAAAAAACGGCAAAAACGCACCAAAAACGCACCAAAAACGCTGCAAAAACGCTGCAAAAACGGTGCACTTGCGTTTTTGATGCTTGTCCATTGAAATCCATTACATGCAAAACGCTGCTTTTTGCATGAAAAAAAGTCCCCGACCCTTTCCAAAAACGCAGAGATACAAAAAAGCATTGATGTGAACATGTTCCATAGGAACCCATGTTAAAAAATTCCCATGCATTTCTGCAAAATGCAAAATGCATCAAAAAACGCGCTAGTGTGAATGGAGCCTAAGTGCTTTTTGCATTTTGCAGATTTGCACTACAGAACGTACTGCATAGGAAACCATGGTAAATGGACTGTAGTGCAAATCTGCAAAATGCAAAAAGCACTAAACATGCATAGATGTGAATCCAGCCTCAGGCTCGATTCACACCTATGCATGTTGCTTTTGAGCGTTTTTGGAGGTTTTTTTTTCATGCTTGCCACGTTTTTGAGCCGCGTTTTTGCCGCGTTTTTGCCGCGTTTTTGCCGCGATTTGCGTTTTGCGTTTTTTTTTTTTTTTTTCATTTTTTTTTACAGTCTTACAAAAAAATTACAAAAAAAAAAAAAACAAAAAAACGGCAAAAACGCACCAAAAACGCATCAAAAACGCATCCAAAATGCGGCAAAAACGCAGCACTTGCGTTTTTGATGCTTGTCCATTGAAAACCATTACATGCAAAACGCTGCTTTTTGCATGCAAAAAAGTCCCCGACCCTTTCCAAAAACGCTGAGATACAAAAAAGCATTGATGTGAACATGTTCCATAGGAACCCATGTTAAAAAATTCCCGTGCATTTCTGCAAAATGCAAAATGCATCAAAAAACGCGCTAGTGTGAATGGGGCCTTAGGGACTTTTTTTTATGCAAAATGCAGCGTTTTGCATGTAATAGAATTCAATGGACCAGCATCAAAAACGCAAGTGCACTGTTTTTGCAGCGTTTTACAGCGTTTTTGCAGCGTTTTTGATGCGTTTTTGGCGTTTTTTTTTTTTTTATTTTTTTTTTAAACTGTAAAAAAAAAAAAAAAACGCAAAACGCAGCAAAAACGCAGCAAAAACGCAGTAAAAACGCTACAAAAACACTGCTCAAAATCGTGGCAAGCATGACAAAAAAAACTCCAAAAACGCTCAAAAGCAACATGCATAGGTGTGAATCGAGCCTTACATGCAAAACGCTGCATTTTTCATGAAAAAAAGTCCCTGACCCTTTCCAAAAATGCAGAGGTACAAAAAAGCATTGATGTGAACATGTTCCATAGGAACCCATGTTAAACAATTCCCATGCATTTCTGCAAAATGCATCAAAAAACGCGCTAGTGTGAATGGAGCCTAATAGAATTCAATGGACCCGCATCCAAAAACGCAAGTACCGCGTTTTTACCGCGTTTTTGCCACGTTTCGCGTTTTTTTTTTCATTGTTTTTTTTTAACACTGTATACAGTATTAAAAAAACACTGTACAAAAAAAACACACAAAACGCTGCCAAAACGCGGTAAAAACACACCAAAAACGCATGTTCAAAAACGCGGCAAGCACTGCAAAAAACACTGCAGAAACGCTCAAAAGCAACATGCATAGATGTGAATCGAGCCTAAAGGGCTAATTTTAGTTTTGTTAACCTCTTCACGACAGGTGATAAAAAAAAGCATGCTGCTACTAATAAATGTCTTATGCCATAAACGTGTCGATTTCCGGACTAAAATATTCGTACGAAAATTCTTTGTACATTCAATAAATGAACAAATGTTGTTTGAAAATCTCACTTGTTTTTAACATTCAATTTTAAAATGAATGTAATTTCTGAATGAAAACATACACTGTCAAAAAATCCGTTCTATGGAGAAAGGTTTTCTGTTCTGCTTCTTCAAACTTTTTCATCACTCTGGTTGAACGTCGATTTGACCCCGCTAACGATTCGAAAATAGAACAAACATCGTAAAATGAAAATTTTCAAAGTAAAAATGTGTTTGTGTATGGTCAGCATAAGTGACAGGGGGCACAGGTTGTATCAAGCTACCCGTCTATGCATAGGTGTGCGCAGCCTCTTGCATTAGGGTGTGCACCCCAAAGCTCAAATACATATGCATGTGTATATGTACTGATGGTGTCAGTAGGGCAGTGGACAGTGTCAGTAGTTTTATTTTTATTCTTTTTAAATTATTTTTTTTGTAACATTTTTTTTTTGGGATGAAATATCAGTGGTCTAAACAGGGGCGATTAGGGTGTGCCCAGGCACACCTGGCACACCCTGTGCGCACGCCTATGCGTCTATGACAAGGAAGTCTGTTATGCATAATATTATATTACAGTCCTGAAGATCAGCAAGACAGTGTTTTACACCTTTTTATTGATGGAGCACGATTAAACAAATAATCTGTTACTGCACTTATCCTTTAATCACGGTGATTGGAATATTCTTTGAAGACTTTTTGTTATATCTTATGGAACTGTCACATTATGGAACTCCTACATTGTGGACTGGATAATTTATGTTGATGATTGCCGATTTATAGTTTTATGATTGGTGATTATTACTATTTGCATTTGAGCTAGCGCCATGCCTTTTTATTGCCATTTTTGATCTTACTGGCAGGGCCGGCCCAAGACATTGTGCTGCCTGGTACCAAGAATTAAATGCTGAGCACGCCCCCCCCTCCCAAAAAAAAAAAAACAACAAAAAAAACACGCCCACCAAAATGCCCCCACATCCATTATTTTATATCATGATAACTAAAGTGGACCTGTTATGGCTCTATACATGTATATAGGAGTATAAAGAGGACCTGTTATGGTTGTTTATATGTATAGGAGTATAAAAAGGACCTGTTATGGCTCTATTCATGTATAGGAGTATAAAGAGGACCTGTCATGGCACTATACATGTATATATAAGTATAAAGAGGACCTGTCATGCACTATACATGTAAAGGAGTATAAAGAGGACCTGTCATAGTACTATACATGTATATATAAGTATAAAGAGGACCTGTCATGGCTCTATACATGTAAAGGAATATAAAGAGGACCTGTCATGGCACTATACATGTAAAGGAGTATAAAGAGGACCTGTCATAGTACTATACATGTATATATAAGTATAAAGAGGACCTGTCATGGCTCTATACATGTAAAGGAATATAAAGAGGACCTGTCATGGTTGTTTACATGTATAGGAGTATAAAGAGGACCTGTCATGGCTCTATACATGTATGTAGCAGTATAAAGAGGACTTGTCATGGCTCTATACATGTGTATAGGAGTGTAAAAGGACGCATCATGGCTCAATACATGTGTTTAGGAATATAAAGAGGACCTGTCATGGCTCTATACATGTATGTAGGACTATAAAGAGGACCTGTCATGGCTTTATACATGTATGTAGGAGTATAAAAAGAGGCTCTATACATGTGTATATAGGAATATAAAAGGACGTGTCATGGCTCAATACATGTATGTAGTAATATAAAGAGGACCTGTCATGGTTGTATACATGTATATGAGTATAAAGAGGACCTGTCTGGAAAAGGCGGAGGGGATAACGATAATTGGTGGGGATTTCAACTTTATTCTGGATAAAGATAAAGATACCACGACACCGTCGGTAATACAGATGAGAAGGGATAAAATTTTTTTTTTAAGAAATTATGGTAAAATACCAATTGGTAGATATTTGGAGGGTTCTACATCCAATGGAAAAAGATTTTACGTTCCACTCTAAAGTTCATGGTACATATCATAGACTGGATTATTTTTTGATAAATCAGTTGGGGATGACTGTGACTTCTTCTGCCGAGATAGGTAGTGCTGTATGGTCAGATCATGCGCCAGTATTCTTGGTAATCGATTTATTTAAGGGTAAAAGCATTAGGGGAAATTGGAAACTTAATGATAATTTGCTGTATGATGAGGCTTGTGTAACAGAGATAAGGATGGCAATTACAAATTTCTCAAACGATCATATAAAAGATACCAAATTCCTGCCAATTCAATGGGAAGCATTGAAATGTGTAATCCGTGAGTTATTTATAAAACATGGGGCCAGATTGAAAAAACTAAAAGGAAATAGAATGGCTCAACTATTAAAAGAAATACCTAGAATGGAAGCTCAACATAAACAGAATCCAACACGAGAAATATCAATAGAATTAACGGAATTGAAAGCAGAGCTACAAACACTGTTGAATGAGCAAACACTACGTATAAGAGACAGTAATCGTTCCCTATACTACCAGCAGGGCAATAAACTAGGTAAACTTCTCGCTAGGGCTTTACGCCATCGGGTGAACACATCGCCTATTGTCAAAATTAAGGCAGAAACAGGGGATTTGATGTACGATCCAAAAGGGATTCTGAAGGTGTTTCAGACCTTTCATACGAAATTATATAATATACCTAATCATAATGCAAACAGTGATCCTGATAGATTCCAACAAAGCATACATCAATATGTAAAGGAAACTGCACTCCCTGTACTAGCATCATTAGAAACAGCACAGCTGGATCAGGAATTTTCGGAGGTCGAAATACAGAGGGTAACCGATTCATTAATACCTGGGAAAAGCCCAGGCCCAGACGGCTTTACCCCACGGTTCTATAAAACATTTAAAGAAGTTCTTACCCCTATTATTAAGCAGACCTTTAATGCAGTATCTACATCTGTGCCTTTTGTCTCACAAAGTATGCAGGCATATATTTCACTTATACCCAAGCCTGAGAAGGATCACACTATATGTGGAAATTATAGACCAATTTCTTTAACGAATATTGATCTAAGATTATATTCTAAAATAATTGCCAATAGACTCACCCCTATAATACCAGCATATACACACCTAGATCAGGTGGGTTTTATAAAGGGAAGAGAGGCAAGAGACAATACCTTAAAAACACTCACGTTGGTGGAATACGCACAGAGACGCTCCATCCCATCCTGCTTATTAGCAATTGATGCTGAGAAGGCATTTGATAGGGTGGGATGGAGCTTCCTTAAAGAGACATTAGAGCAGTGGGGTTTGGGTCCCATACTTTTGGATAAAATAATGGCCTTATACCAGAATCCAACCGCTAAGATACGGGCGAATGGTGATATATCGGATGAAGTTCCTATAACGAATGGAACCCGACAGGGGTGGCCGCTATCCCCACTATTATATATACTAGTTATGGAGCATTTACTAATTGCTATTCGGGAAAATAAAGACATACAAGGAATCAAAGTGGGAGATGTAGAGTATAAGATGTCAGTATACGCAGATGACTTATTACTATACATTACAAATCCGTTGATATCACTACCGAATCTGATATTAGAATTTAAACGATTTGGTGCATTGAGCAATTTTAAGGTGAATTATAGTAAGTCCGAAGCTTTGAATATTAATCTGTCAAGTACCATGGTGGAACTCCTCAGAAAGGACTTTTCCTTTAAATAGCAGGTAAACGCAATTAAGTATCTGGGCACTTTCATCCCCACTGATTTGAATAAAATACAGGAATATAATTATTTCCCGATAATGCAAAAAATAACGAGAACATTGCAACAGTATGATAAAGGAACGTTCTCCTGGATGGGTAGAATAAATATTATAAAAATGTACATACTGCCTAAAATATTATATATATTTCAAACGATACCCATTTTTCCCTCAACAAATATTCTGAAACAAATGCACAAGGTGATAGGTAGATTTGTCTGGGCGGGAAAGACTCCCAGTATTAGCAGAGTAGTGTTAAATAAGTCTAAGAAAGATGGGGGTCTCACTCTCCCAGACATAGCGATGTACCTCAGAGCAATATTTATAACTAGAATAGTGGACTGTTTCCACAATGTGGATTGTAAACAATGGGTGAAGCTCGAAGAAGAGATCACGGTCTTAAAACTGAAATCACTACCTTGGATCAAGAGAGAGCATAGACCACCGGACGGCGATATGCCCTCTTTAGTTGTATCAACATTAAAAGTGTGGGACATTATGATAAAGAGGGGGACTGGATCTACTTACAGAGGTCCTATGACCCCCCTATTTAGTAACCCAGAATTTCCACTTGCATTAGAATCCAAAACATTTCTTAAATGGAAGGGATGTAAGGATACTAGGACAGTAGAAACAATGGAGGGGGATAGACTCCTTCCATTGGAGGCTATGGGTATGGAACATAAAAAAAAACGGAAAATTGTATGCTCACCTTTCCGTAATTTTCCTTTCCTGTCGCATCTTCATGGCAGCATACACGTTGGGTTGTGACTCCGCCTCCACAACCTGATCGGACCACATAGCTATAAATTAATGAATAGGCACCCGCCCCAGTATTCTCTGTATATATACATATGTCACCTCAGAAGGGTGGGCAATTGTATGCTGCCATGAAGATGCGTCAGGAAAGGAAAATTACGGAAAGGTGAGTATACAATTTTCCGTTTTCCTGTCGCATCATGGCAGCATACACGTTGGGGAGTAACTCGCCAAACTGGGTGGGAATGCAAAGTAAATTTATTGACAAGAAACAGAAGAGTTGACCTGTATAACGGCCTTTCCGAATTCGACTGCTGATAAGCGTGCAGCATCTACTTTATAATGGGATATGAAGGTGTTTCTGGAGGACCAGGTGGCCGCTCTACAAATGGTTTCCGCTGAGACTCTACAGTAAGCTGCCCATGAAGTAGCCATTGCCCTGGTGGAATGTGCTCTTAAGCCTTCTGGAATCTGCAAGGTGCTCAAGGAGTAGGCCTTCTTGATAATTTTCACAAGCCATGAGGCGATGGTACGGGCAGAAGCCGCCTGGCCCTTCCTGAATCCGTGTGGGATGATTAGAAGGTTCTCTGATTTTCTGAATGGCTTGGTTATTGAGAGGTACTGCAGAACGTTACCCCTGACATCCAGAGGATGGGGGACGCCCTGATCCGTGACTAGAGCCGGGAGGTCAATCTCCTGGTTAAAGTGAAATGAAGAGGAGACCTTTGGAATAAATCTATCTGAGGGCTACAGGGTTAGTCTGTCTGGGTAGACCATCAGATACGGTTCCTCGATTAGCAAGGCTTGCATTTCTGAGACCCTCTTCGCTGATGTGATGGCGATTAGAAATGATACTTTTAGTGTCAGGTCCCAAAGGGAGATGTTTTCAAGTGGAAAGAATGGTTCTCTGGATAAGACCTCTAGGACGGTTGAGAGATCCCATGTTGGGAACGAAGGCTTTCTAGGGGGCCTTAGTTTTAGACAGGCTCTTTGGAATTGAACCACCAGAGGATTAAGCGTCCACTTAACTCCTGTCAACGCGGAGATGGCAGAAACTTGTACTTTTAGGGTGCTGGACCTAAGGCCTTTGTCCAGACCTGACTAGAGGAACTCGAGCACTTGCACTGCTGATGGGGAAGAAGGGTCCCAACCTTGTTCCTGGGCAAAGGAAGTGAACTTTTCCCAGATTCTTCCATAGGTGTTATTTGTGGTAGACTTTCTACCCTGGAGCAGGGTATCGACTACCTTCTGAGAGCAGCCTTGGTCTAGGAATCTAGACCTTTCAACCTCCAGGCTGTTAGGTGTAACTTCTCCGGACTCAGATGGAGTAGCTGGCCCTGGGTTAGTAAATCTGTTGTCACTGGAAGTGGAAGTGGATCCGCTGTGTTCAGCTGTAGGAGGGTGGTGAACCAAGGCCTCCGTGGCCAGAAGGGAATCACAGCCAGCACTAGGGCCGCTGAATGCTTGAGCCTCAGAAGAAATTTGGCTATAAGAGGAGTTGGTGGAAAAATGTAGCCTAGGCGGAAGTTCCAGGGGTGCTGGAGACAATCTGTTTCCTCCGCTGAGGGGAAGGGGGTCCTTGACAGGAACCTCTGACATTTCTTGTTCACTGGTGTTGCTGCGAGGTCTATGTCCGGATGACCCCATGTCTGGCATATGAGGGCAAATGCTTGGGGGCTCAGACACCACTAGTTGTTAGAAACGAATGTTCTGCTGAGTGAATCTGCCAGAAGGTTCTGGACACCCGGAATATAGGCCGCCCTCAGATCCTGAAGGTTCAGTTGAGCCCACCGCATCACTGGGCCAACCTCCTGCATCATGGAGATGCTTCTGGTACCCCCCTGCTTGTTGATGTAGGCTACAGCCACTCGGTTGTCCATCTGTATGAGAACTTGTTTCCCCTCTCAGAAGGGTACTGAATGCCACGAGGGCTTGGAAGGCTGCCTTCATCTCTAGAACATTCGAGACCAAGTCCTTGGTTCTGAAGTGCCAGCGGCCCTGAGCCGCATAATGTAGGTAGTATGCCCCCCATCCCTCCAGACTGGCATCCGAAGTTACTACCTCCTGGTGGGGAATGACTATCTGCTTGCATCTCCTGAGGTTGTAGGGGTGTGCCCACCACTGCAGAGATAGACTGGCTTCTTCCGAGATGCGAATCAATTGGGACATGGACCAGCCGTCCCACTGGCGCAAGAAGGAGGCTTGCAGGGGTCTGGTGTTCCATTGCACCCAACGGACCAATGGAATGGTTGCTGACAGGGAACCCAGAAGGCTGAGGTATGCTCTGGCTGGTAGGCACGGTGCCGGGATAGAATTCTTTACTTTTTGGATTAGTAGAGACATTTTTTCCCGTGGCAGCTCCACTGTATTTGCTCGGGTGTCTAGTTTGGCCCCCAGGAAGACCATTCTTTGATTAGTTTGAATGTTGCTTTTTTGCCAGTTTATTATCCATCCCAGGTTTATTAGAGTGGAGACTAGGATCTTGCGATGTTGCACGAGTGACTCCTGGCTGCTTGAGAGGAGGAGGATGTCGTCCAGGTAGTGGTGGACCCTTAGACCTTTCTCTCTCAAGTAAGCTATTGTCGGTAGTAAGACCTTTGTGAATGTTCTGGGGGCTGTTGAGATTCCGAAAGGAAGACTTTGAAATTGAAAGTGCCCCTGACCCACCAAGAATCGCAGGAATCTCTGGAATGTTACGTGGATTGGAATGTGCAGGTAGGCGTCCTGGAGATCTATGGAGAGCATCCAGTCTCCCAGATTTATGGCCTGAAGGATAGATTGCAAGCTTTCCATCCTGAATGACTCCACCCTGATGGACTTGTTGAGGTTCTTTAGATCTAGAACTGGTCGAAGGTCCCCTGACTTTTTCTTGACGAGGAATAGTGGGGAATAGAATCCCCTGCCTCTTTGTGTTGGCGGGACCTTTACTATTGCCCGCTTTTGGAGAAGATCCTGAATATAGTTTAGTAGAGACAACTTTCTTTCCCGAGATGGGGGGATATGGGTTGGACAAAACTGATCCCTTGGGGGTCGATTTTTGAAGGACCACCTGTGGCCGAAACTGATGGTGGCCAGAGTCCAGGTATCCTTTATGGTCTCCGCCCAGACCAGCTTGAATCTGGAGAGTCTTGCTCCCACTACCGCTGGCCGGACGTTTTTTTTTCTTCCAGCTCCTTCGGTACTCTTTCCCCGGTCTGTGCGCTTTCGCATCCCTATACCTCTCCGGAAGGTTTCGCTTAAAGGGAGGAGGTCTCTGTTGTTTGGGCCTTCTGTCCGAGGGGATGAGCCCAGACTTGCCACCAGTCACCTTAGAGATGGCTGATTCCAATTTCGTTCCGAAGAGATTAAGACCCCAGTGGAATCTCCGGTATCCGAGATTCTCTCTTTTGTGGCCTCCTCTAGACATTTTTGGCAGGCCAATTTATCCGGGAGAGCCGCCGCACCACAAATCCAGCAGGTGTTCCCGGCAGGACGGGAATGGCGTGCGGGGGAACGAGGTCTGCGTGAAGGCGACCTTCTATGGCGGGATCGACCTTGTCTAGAGTATGATCTAGAGCAGCTCCTTCTGCAGCTCCCTCTCGAGCGGCTTCTCCTGTGGTAGGAACGGCTCCGTCTGTGTCTGGAGCGACTTCTTCTATGCGAGGTCTCTCTTTGTCTTGAAGCAGACGTTCCTGAAGACCTGGTAGGGCTGACCAATTTAGGTAGCATTAGTAGTGCTCTCTTTTTCGATCTTCACTACTTACCCTTGTCTCCCCCCCCCTTACCTATTAGGCTGGCGGTGATCTACTGGGGCAGCGGTCTCCATGGTGGAGGAGTGGATTGAATACCTGCAGATATAATAGGATTGAGATATGCAGAGGAAGTAAGGGTTTCAGGGTGACAGCTGAACAGAAGGACAAGCCACTTACCTTTGTAGAGCGTTTTCAGGGGAAAAAACTGTCTCAGGTCAGTCATCCAGCAGCAGCAACACAAGACTGACACTGGGGCTTTTTAAAACTGCCGCCATTAGCACCGAGCGCTCGCGCATGTGCAGAAGCACCGCTAGACACTCGGCACCATCTTGGAAGCTGGAAAAAGGCAGAGGAGCACCCTGAACGACGCACCGCGCATGCGCGAGAACACCGGGACACTCGGCGCCCACGGAGGACAGCATTGAGGATAACAGAGCCCAGCAAGTAGAAAGAGAGGAGAAGGGGAGGGGGGGGGGAGACCACTGCACACAACTAAGCCTGTTTAAGGCTTATTTCATGAGGCCAGAGCTGAGGATTCCTGTGGCCATTCCTCCAGCAAGCCTGTTTAAGGCTTTATATGGGCTGCTGCACATCAAGCCTGTTTAAGGCTTATATCGTGGTCAGTCAGACAGAGTGAGAAAAAGAGTGCCCCTGAGATCACCAGAGTGGGGCTCCTTCCATTTAGCTCGTTTAGAGGCTGTACAAGAAGGACTTCCACCCAGGAGAGGCTAGAACCTGGCTGGGGCGAAGCGGTAAGGGGGTGCTGATCTGTGCGGTCCTGACAGGTGAGGAAAAATAAGAGAATACTGGGGCGGGTGCCTATTCATTAATTTATAGCTATGTGGTCCTATCAGGTTGTGGAGGCGGAGTCACAACCCAACGTGTATGCTGCCATGATGCGACAGGAAAAGTGGATGCAATATGGGCAACTCCAACGGTATATTTCATCCCTGATAAAGGAGTCCGTAATAAATAGGCCCTTGACAGTTTTAGAAAAGATATTTCTACAAGAACATAGACCTATGCACACTTTATCTAATGTTTATAAATATCTGATTTCAGAAAATAAGGAACATGAGGTACTTTATATAAAAAAATGGGAGGAAGAGCTAGCGATGGATATCCCTAGGAAAAGATGGGAAAAGGCAATTATAGTAACTCACAAACTTTCAATATCTGCTAAACACCAGGAAAGAAATTATAACATCTTAGCCAGATGGTATAGGTGTCCTGTGGACTTGCACAAAATAAATCCTGATAATGAGGATGTTTATTGGAGGTGTCGCGAAGCACAGGGCACAATGTCACATATCTGGTACTTTTGTCCAGAAGTTCAACCATTTTGGCAAAAAATATTTGAGATATATAAGGCTGCGACTGGGATCGATCTACAGCCGGATATACAAGTGGCAGTATTATCTATGATCCCTGGATCGGTGAAAAATATAAAGAAGGGAATATTGAAATATTTCTTGATGGCAGCACGAACTATTATAGCGAGAAAATGTGCACCCTCTATAGTGGAGTGGGAGTGTGAGATGGCAGAAATGTGTGCCTTGGAGGTAAGAATGGTGATTGAGGAAGGGTTAAAAAAACAGATATTAAGAAGAGGGTCTAAATGGGAAGAGTTTAGAGTCTCTTCGCTGCTTTTGAGGGTAGTATAGGAGCTGAATAGAGCAAAACAGGATGGGTCCTTTTTTTTTTTTTTTTTTTGATTGAGTGGGTGAATGTGTATGATTGTGGTGGGGTGGGGGGGTGGGGGGTAGTAAGGGATATACATCTTTTAACTTATTATGTAACTAGCTAAGAGGAGATATGAATAATGTTCTGTTAAAGAATCATTGGATAAATCTAACAGATTATAAATAATATCTTGGATGTGTACATGTTTTATAAAAATTTGTAAAAATGTTTTCATAAATAAAGATTATAAAATAAAGAGGACCTGCCATGGCTCTATACATGTATAAAGGAGTATAAAGAGGACTGGTCATGGCTCTATACATGTATATAGGGGTGGAAAGAGAACCTGTCTAGGCTCTATACATGCAGAGGAGTATAAAGAGGACCTGTCATGGTACTATACATGTATGTAGGAGTATAAAGAGGACCTGTCATGGCACTATACATGTATGTAGGAGTATAAAGAGGACCTGTCATGGCTCTATACATGTATATAGGAGTATAAAAGGACCTGTGCGTGGCGGACGGCCACCCGCAATGTCAGCCGGCCACCCGCGATCGCTCCACAGAGAGCCAGAACGGAGATCTGTCAAGGTAAACAGACAGATCCCCATTCTGACAGGGGAGGAGAGACAGATCTGCTATTCCTAGTGATTAGGAACAGAGATCTCTCTCCTCCTCCAGTCAGTCCCATCCCCCCAGTTAAAAAACACCTCCCAGGGAACACATTTAACCCCTTCCCTGACAGTGACATTTACACAGTAATCAGTGCATTTTTATAGCACAGATCATTGTATAAATCTCACTGGTCCCAAAAATGTGTCAAAGGTGTCCGATCTGTCCACCGCAATGTTGCAGTCTCGCTAAAAATCGCAGATTACCGTCATTACTAGTAAAAAAAATAATCATAATAAAAATGCCATAAATCTATTCCCTATTTTGTAGACGTTATAACTTTTGCGCAAACGAATCAATATACACTTATTGCAGTTTTTTTACCAAACATATGTAGAAGAATTATAGTAAAAAGTGGATTGCGCTAACTTTTATGTATAATAACCACCATAAAGTGTGCAAATTGTGCAAAGTAAAAAATATTTCTATATTGATCCTATAATGAAGTGTTTTTCTCTGCCCTCTATATTGGTATATTGATATTTTTCTCTCTTTTTGGCTTTATATAAAAAAAGTATCTTTCCCATATATTATTTCTGATCAAAATGTATCTAGGTGAAATATCTTATAGTGTTACCAATCACTATATAAAGTGCTAGTGCTAACAAAATATTTAAAAAATATACCGTAGGTATATATATATATATAAGTGAGAAATAAACTTAAAACTAAAATCATACAATGTGCCAATATTACTTCATTTATAAAATTCCCATATCAATGTATATATGTGCTGCACAGTGCAAGAAAATTTGCAGAAAATATATATTTTTTTTTTTTTTGGAAAAATTACCCCAACATGTGCACCACAGTACACTAGATGTCCTCGGTGAGTGATCACTCCTGTGCATTAATAACATTTTTCTTCAATATAAAGTGCTCCAAATTCACCACTTGTGAATTGTGATTTCACCACCACCTGTTGCAATGGCCACTCACCAGATACAGTAAGAATATGCGCCTTTGGTTCATTTAGGATAACCACTCCGTTTATGATGGGTCCAATCGCAGCCTGTTCAAGCAGTACAATAATGTCTCTTGCTCTATATAGTGCTCACAAAAACATGTGGATAGCCATCATGGTGTAGTATGTAACTCTCATAGCGGTGTGCGTTCCAAGCCTCACACCCGTATGATCGGACATGGTAGGAAAGTCCCCAGCAGCCTGATGCTAGATACATTTTGATCAGAAATAATATATGGGAAAGATAAGTTTTTTGATATAAAGCTAAAAAAAGAGAATAATATCAATATACCAATATAGATGGCAGAGAAAAACACTTCATTATAGGATCAATATAGAAATATTTTTTACTTTGCACAATTTGCACACTTTATGGTGGTTATTATACCCAAAAAATGAAATAAGTGGTGCTGCGCTAATCCTAGCAAAAGTACAAATAATAATAATAATAATAAGGATATAATCCTATTAGATAGGATAGAGTACACTAAGGTATACACAAAAAATAATAAAGATATCTGAAACAAAATAAGTGCTCACTTCAGCGTAAATGACTAATCACTAGAACAACAGAAAAAACATGTTTCAAATGTACTCATATAGTGCAAAATAATTAATTGATATCAGTGACTCTACATACCAAAATAATACTATAAAATTGACAAAGTTGTAGCAGGATTAGCGCAGCACCACTTATTTCATTTATTTATTTACCCACAGGGTCTGGTTGTACCCTATTTGGTGCAGGCAGCTTTTCCCATCAGCTCTGTTTCTTACACACATGATAGCGCAGGAATAATTATATACACATTTTTATTATACACAAAAGTTAGCGCAATCCACTTTTTACTATAATTGATTTCCACTATTTCTTGGGTGGACCCACATGATTGCAGCAAACTAGATTGATGGGTTATTAAAACTGAGTTTTGCGCCGCTAACACATCTTGTTGAACAATACGATGTAATCCTCTGCTGCCTGCGGCTGCACAGTGAGGGCGGGACTGCAGTGATGCAGGGCGGACGGTGAGAGATGATGTCATCTCTCTGCTCCCCTGCCCGCCGGTCAGTGGCGTCTCTAGCTTTCATATTTAGGGGGGGCACATGGGGGACAAGGACAAAAGTAGGGGGGCCAACCATAAAACGCAAATTTATATATATATATATATATATATACACACATTTTTATTAAGCAGGGATCTCCCACTTACCTGGTGGCCACTGTCATACGAAGTACCGCCTCCTGGATGGGCTCCTATGATTGACTGCACACAGTGGCCGTGCCGTGTAAGCATGAGATATTTGTAATCTGGCGGTGCTGGGGACTTATGGTCACCCTAGGCTAGTGGCCAGCAGGACCCGCAGGTCAGTGGCCAGCAGGACCCACAGGTCAGTGGCCAGCAGGACCCACAGGTCAGTGGTCAGCTCCCAGCAGGACCCACAAGCTGCGGACCTGTGGGTCCTGCTGGCCACTGACCTGTGGGTCCTGCTGGCCACTGACCTGTGGGTCCTGCTGGGAGCTGGTTGCAGACCTGTGGGTCCTGCTGGCCACTGACCTGTGGGTCCTGCTGGGAGCCCACCATGGCATGTGGGTCGGTGGTCTTGCTGGCCTGAAGGCCATGGGCAGCTCCAAGCAGGAATCACAGGCCATGGGCAGCTCCCAGCAGGAATCACAGAAGGCCATGGGCAGCTCTCACTCCCAGCAGGAATAACAGGCCATGATGGGCAAGGTAGATGAGGTCAGGTGTATGGGGGGGAGATCGATCCTGTGGGGGGGTGTCAGGGTCTCTCACCTTGCTCGACAGACTCAGAGCTCAGCACTATCACAGGACAGGACAGGTCCTCTCTCTTCCACCTTCTCCTTCCTTGCACTGCTGCTTCCTCCAGTCGTGGGGGTCGGTCACGGTCAGTGATGTTGCTCCTGGGGTCTCCACTCCACAGTACTCTTTACTGCAGCCATCAGGGGCGCCCAGACCAGCCACGTGACGTGGTGTGGTGTCCAGGCAGGCCAGGCAATATCCGACCGCGGCGACGGGAGTTGTAACATGCAGGCTCAGGCGGGCTGCGCTGCTCTCCTCTCCTTAAACTGACTGCACCCCCCGGGAGCGGGAGAAGGGAGCTTGAACACGCAGCCGCCGTCGCGGACTACACTACAACTCCCATAAACAACAGCTGTGGCCGGCTGCGGCGGCTGTCGTGCAACGTCACCTGGGCTATTAGCTAGCCCCACTTACTGGCTCAGAGACTGACAGTCATACTAGTGAGTCATTCAAGCGGGCGGACTGCACTCGGACAGCCACGGCGCTGGCCGGTGGCCATTATTCGGTTATTACAGTAACTGACATTCAGACAGTACTTAACTTGGGGGGGCACTGGCCGTGGCCCCCTCAGGCCCCACCCTAGTGATGCCAATGCCGCCGGTGTTCTGACGAGAATGGCCCCTTGTCGAATAATGCCCGTCCTGTACTGCGTTTGCGCAGTACGGAGCAGCCAAAAGCCGCCGAACATTGGAATAAGCTCCCGATGCTTGTGCAAGTCTGCAAGGGGCGGACTTCTTCATGATGGGAGCGTGTGAGGGGTGGATGGCAAAAAAAGGGGGCATTTTATTATGTATGGATGGGCAGTGCTGCTAAGATGGGGGCGGAATATGTCTCAAAGCTGAAACACATCTCCTAAGCAAATATATCTCTGCTATTCTTCCTACACGAGTTAAGGGCAACACGTGTAGGAAGAATAGCAGAGATATATTTGTTTAGGAGATGCGTTTGAGTGTCGTGACAAATTCCACCCCCATCTTAACAGCACTGCCCATCATTACTAAATACGCCTATTGTGTTGCCATCCGCCCCTCACACGCTCCCATCATGAACAAGTCCACCCCTTGCAGAGTTGCACGAGCATCGGGAGCATGTGGCACTATGTCGGCTATAGTGCACAGGCGCCGTCTACAGCTGATCGTCTGGGACGATGGTACCATCGGGTCCCATGGTAGGGCCGGCCATACTTATTGGGCTTATAAAGCTTAGGGCTTGGTTCCTACGGAAGCAGTCACCACACACTCATCCAGGAGTGTGCAGGCTTCGTGGGCTCCCTGTGAAAGGGTGCCAGGAATAGTTGTAGGAGGATGATATGTCTTCCATTTAAGCTGTTCTGGCTCATCGTGGGCTGTAGCTAACTACCTTATGCTGTTAATATCTATCCATAGGGTTTCTGTTGGCTATAATTGAAACCCTATTTTTCTGACATCCCACCCTTGTTTTTTGGGCTAGTTAGTCCCCAAACGTATGCTGCCATGGAAGTCTGTCAGGAAAATGGAAAATTACTATCAAGTACTTACCGTAATTTTCCTTTTCTGATGGGCTCCGTGGCAGCAGGAGTTCCCTCCCAGAGTCATGAGTAGGCTAGTTACGGAACGCGGCCACTGGCTCAGCCGGAAAATTTATGGGAGTGGGGTCCCATGTGGTAGGAGCGAGTGCGGGGCTACCCAAACATATGCTGCCATGGAGTCCATCAGAAAAAGGAAAATCACGGTAAGTGTCAGAGAGGATCTTGGTTCAGGACACTTGCTGGGCGCTCTGGAGTGCGCCGCGTCGAGCTGGCTCGCGCTGGCACGCGCGGGCATGCGGGTGCGTGTGGGCGCGCGCCTGGGCTTGCCGGCGCGGTCGCGGTGTTTGGCGCCGGTTGCCCTATTTAGGTTACTGGGATGCTGTGCTCGGTGCTGTCCGATCATCAGCTTCCTGTTCCCGTGCTTCCTCTTTCCTGTGTACTGTTTGATCTCTCTGTGACCTGGCTTGTTTACTGGACTCTGCTCTGCTATCCGCCTGCATCTGACCCCTGGCCTGCCTCCGACTTTGAACCTGCCTGACCCCTCTGTACCGTGCCGACCGCCTGCTGCCAAACCTGCTTATGACCTGGACTTTGTATCTGCCTGCTCCTTTTGTACCGTGCTGACTGCCTGTTGCCAACCTTGCTTGTGTTTGGATCTGCCTGCTCCTGCTCTGCACCTGTAGCTGACCTACAGCCTACCTATCATCTCCTGCCAGCTTGCATCAGGACTTTGGGCCTCATCCCTGCTAACCACCCACCAGGCTCTCATACCATTCTGTGCTCCCGTGCCTTCTGTGTGCTCTATCAGGGGCCGGGAACCAGATACGTACAGGAGGCCATCCTCTGCTATATCGGGTTCGTCCGTCTGATACGGGTAAGTCTGACAGTAAGTATTTGATAGTAAATTTTCTGTTTTCCAAACAAAAATAAATGGATATATATACTATTAAATCTTATACCCCCACGGGCTTAATGTTGATTGGGACATCAATGCCTTTATAATATATACTGATATATATAATCATATTTACAGGGCCGTCCTTAATATTGATTGGACCATGGGCAAAAATTTTCTTGGGCCCCCTTTCCAATAAGTTTTGCTCTCCACCTGCACTGAGACATGCAATAAATAGCATCTAGACTCAAAATCCGTTTACTGAATCAGATCAGGCAGTGATTGCGATTGGTTGCCAGAGGTTACAGTGCATCATTACCGCTCACTGACTGGTTGCTAGAGGTTACAGCACACATTACTGCTCACTGATTAGTTGCTAGAGGTTATTGCACATCATTACTGCTTACTGATTGGTTGGTAGAGGTTACAGCACATCAGCTCCGGCTGCCTGCATACCATGGATTGGGGAGGTGAGGGGACCCATCAATAGACAGAAAACTCCTAGGGATTCTAGGACTCCTGGGATCAGCGGCAGTGCTGGGGGGAGGGAAGGGTGTGATCAATGGTAATTTTTTTTTTTTTACCAACTACCAATATAAAGAGGAGTTTCAACACTGGCCACTGATATAATAGGGGTTTACACTGACCACTAATGTAACAGGGGTTTACACTGACCACGAATGTAATAGAAGCATTCACAGTAACTACCAATGTAAGGAGGGATTTACACTGATCACCAATGTAAGGGGGACATTCACACTTGCCGCTAGTGTGAATGAATTGATTCTACAGCAAGCACCAATGTAATGAGAAGATTTACACTGACCACCAATGTAACTGAGACATTTAGCCTGCGTTCACATTTGTGTGTGTCGGGAGCGCATGCAAAATCTCTTTCCTGACACCACAGAAACATGCTGCTCTTTAGCAGATACACAGCAGTGCCATTAATTGTTAATGACAACCTTTACGCATCTGCTGACATGTGCCTTGGCACCATGTGATTTTGAAAAAGGGTTTGGGACTTTCTTCCTCATTTGTAGCGCATAGAGCAACCCATTGAAATGAATGAGCTGCACTACATGTGACTTACATCTTTATCCACCCTGTCAGTACACCTTTGCATCCTAAAACCCATGCTAACCTCTGCACCCCAAACTTCCCCCATCCTTTTTACTCCAAACCCCCTCCCCTTTAACTTTACCTGCCTCCTCTGCTCATCTTTGCACCCACCTTCCTTTGCACACCCCACACTACCCCCCACACTAATTTGCTTACCTTTGCAGAACAGGCTGATGGTAGTCTTAATTACCACAGTTGTAGGCAGGACTTTCAAGCATGCCTCTTTATCTCCCCAGTGGGCAGCATTCAGTATAGGTGATGGTGGATATGGCCTCAGGGGGGCATGATATACATATGAATACTGCCTCAATTTACATATGAATGCTGGCGGTACGCCCCCATTTACATATGAATGCCACCGCTATTTACATATCAATGCCGGTATTTACATGTAAACACCAGGTCTGCAGATGAGTCATCTGTACACAATAGGGCAGAGCTGGTCAGCATTAGTAACATAACTTTACACTGAGATATCGGGACGCAGCATGGAACTAAAACCTTAAGGCACAAGGGAATTTAAACTGGGATAGTTGGCAAGTATGAGGCAGCTGCTTTGGGCCCCACAACAATGACAGGGCCCAGCTTTTGCCCTGCCTTAAATAATGCTTGATTCTCTTGTATTCCCCGCTGTAGTTTTAATTTGTTTTTAGTTCCATTTTATTTTAAAGTGTTACTAAACCCACAACAGTAAACTCAGTCTGTACATGCAGTAAAGCATGCCTAAACCATTTCACAAATATCTTATGACATAAAAATATGCACCACCATAATTTTACTCTCTAGGGTCTCTGATTAAAAAAAAAAAGAAGAAAATTATATATATATTAGGGCTGCGGAAATTAACGATTAATTCCTCGATTAATCGTTAATTTTTTTGATCAATCAAAATTCTTTTGATCAGTACTCACCTCTCCGCCGGCTTCCGGTTCTTCAGGGAGTTCCATCGGAGATCCGGTGATGTCACGGACATCAACGTCACCGGACTTGTCCCCCCTTCCCCAAGTGCCTCCGTCTGCTAACAAAGGGAAAGGGGAGGAGTCCGGTGACGTCGATTTCCGTGACGTCAACGGACAGCCTGGACAGTGATGGGTGATGGTAAATATGGATGTGGTTAACTGGGATCATTCAGTGAGCTAAGTGTAGGCAAATTTGATAACCTCCGTTTTTAACATTGTTGTCCTTAGAGGCTGAAAAGCTATGATATTTTTGCGGTGTGGATCGGCTTCTGCTGTTGCCATGATGGCGGCTCTTGCTTTTGATTGACGAGTGACGTCCTAGCCATGCACCGCTATGTCCAGCTTTGGCCGTTGCCATAACAACGGTGCTATTTAAATGGACTGTAGGGTGACGCCGTAGCCCCGCCCTGCTAAGGAAGTTCTGAGGAAGTTCTGATTGAACGTAACGCGTACGGGGAGGAGCTACGCATGATGTCACTCGCTGCTGCCCTACGGAACTAACACGCTTGTCGTCTTTACATGCTGTGTTTTTATCATCTTTATGTGAGTAGTTTGTGTTTGAACACAAAAATTAAATCTTATACTTAAGCAGTGAGCACTTAGATCTTTTCTTTCTACCCATGACCTGGCGTCTTTGCTGAGATCTAAGGAGACGTGAGAGAAGTTTATGGTCCGTGTTAACCCTTTTGATACCCGCTTGCATGACCACCTGTTTACACAGGGGTCCATGTCATAAGGTGAGAGTGAGTAGTTAAACCGGAGGTGGAGGGATTGTCACGCTACTGTGGACTGTTTCAGCACTGGTGGAATAACTTGTGGATCTGGCTGTTTATCATCTCTCTGGACTACTATTTCATCTCTCTAATTGCCTTCAGATTTATTATTATTTGTTCTGTTTTATTATTTATTTTATTAATTGTTTTTGCGCTGCACTTATATCCATATTTACCATTGCTATTTGAATTCTGTGAAAATTCTTTAGTGTCCAGCTTGCATAAGGGGGGGTGTATTTTAATTTATTTGTTTTGTTTTGATTTTTTGCGCTGATTGCACCTTCTGTCTTTTTGCAGCCTGGACAGTGAGACTTACCCTGCTGGATGCGAGCAAACTGCACCCACTGGATTGAGTTACCTTTGCATCTGTGGAGCAGGAGGATGCATTAGGCTCCATCAGGGGAAGGGGGCAAAAAGGGAATCGTTCTGTGAGAACTTCAAAACCTCCACTGTTAACAGTGTGACAGAAAGAGATCCTTGGGATTTTATATATAAAATTTAGACGTTTAGACAGTAAACAACAATGGCGAGCAATGAAAGCAACATTGCAGTTAAGCATGTAAGTGGAAAGTTGAGCAAGCATTTAATTTTTTAGCTAACTGCTGATGGCAAAGTAGACGATGGCAACAAAGTTTACTGCATTCACTGCAATAAAGATTTGGCTTTCCGTGGTTCAAATACATCGCTGACGTACCACCTACAGCACAAACATTCACTCAAGTATCAACACGTTGTCGACAGTGACTGACAGAAGAGTTCTCCAGTACAATCAATATCTAATTTCTTGTCATCTCAGTCAAACAAGACTGTAAGTGACAACGTTTCTGCGGACTTGAAAATTGCTATTGCTCAGTGGATTACCAGTTCAGGATGTCCGACGGCAATTGTGGAAGATGATGGACTACAAACAGTACTACATATAGCTCTTCAAAACCAGACTTATAATTTACCCAGTTCCCGTACAATCGACGCTGTGATTGGTCAGATGTACAACGAGAAGCTAACACAGCATAAGAAAGCTATAGAAAGTATTCACAGTATTGCTCTTGCTACTGACTTTTGGACCTCAAACAACAATGAATCATACTTTGGTATAACGGGACACTGGATTGATTCTGTCTGGAAACTGACATCAATAGCTTTAGGTTGCTTACTTGTTGATGAACGACACACTCCTGAAAACGTTGCTAGTTTCTATAAAGATTTTGCTGCAACATGGAACATCACCGATAAAATATGCTGTATCATAACGGACAATGCACGAAACATGGTTGCTGCTATCGGACAAACGGATTACAGTCACATACCATGTATCGCACATTGTCTTCAACTTAGCATATTAGCTGGTTTGAAGGCAGCTGACTCATCACCTCTTGTGGCAAAATGTCGACATTTAGTTGGACATTTCAAGCACAGCTCGGCCAACACATCTGAACTGAAGAGCAGCTATTCCAGTGTCTCTTCCCAAAAGATGTCATGTTCCACAAATTGCAGCAGGATGTGACAACTCATTGGAACAGTACCTACATGATGTTAGCCAGATTGTTGGAAGTCAAAGATGCCATAATGCAGTATCACATCGATCATCCAAAAAACTACAGTGGACCTAAACTGACAGCGTCAGATTGGGAGAAAATGGCCAAATATACGTCAGTCTTAGGTTCACTTGCAGATGCTACGGAATATGTTGGGGGTGAACAATAAGCGACATGTTCTGCCGTTCTTCCATTACAGGCCTTTTTGTGTAACTATTAATGGTTAATGATGACGATCCAGGTTATATTGGATGATTCAAAACTGCAACATTGAACGACTTCACAAACAGAATTGAAGGCATTGATGCTTTGACAATGTTGCAAATGGCTGTGGCCTTAGATCCACGTTACAAGAAACTCACCTGTCTAAGAAGAAAGAAACGCAAAGTAGTGTGGACAACATTGTCGAATGCATTCAGGGCCTTCCACGATAGAAGCCAGCCAGCAGTACGTCCAACAGACTTAGAAGAAAAAAGCAATGATGAGACAAAAGTACCTGTGCTGAAGAAACAAAAATGTACTCTGTTGCTGAGCGACTCTGAATTGCAGTCCTCAGCTGACGGATCAGATGCAGTACACAGTGTACAGGCCGAGTAGAAGCTCCCATTCCAGAAACAGAGGATCCTCACATGTGGTGGAAACTTAATAACCATCGTTTTACTGTCCTAAGCAGTTTTATGCAGACAATTCTTTGTGTACCGGCAACATCTGTTCCGTGCGAAAGACTGTTCAGTTCTTCAAGGTATATTGTCAATAAAATGCGATCATGTCTGCTTCCAGAAAATGTAAACACTCTGGTATGTCTGTGTGACTGGCTAAAGTGATGTCTACTTGCCTACTATAAAGTAACTGACAGTCAATATACTAGATAAGTTTTATAATTAAAGTTAAACTAACTTTCTATGTTTTTCTTAAAGTTTAATTAAAAAAATAACTTACGTCAGTGCTACAGTTTGAATTTAAAAAGTATTTGTGTGAACTGTGAAGTTAAGTCATGGATTGTGGAAACAAACTAGTGTCGGGTGATTGTATATAGTGTATACCACATTTACCACTGACTAATGCAGAGTTGCAATGCAAGGAGATCAGCTAAAAGTAGTTGGATCTGTATGTGCGTTATAATTAATCAAAATGAGTCGATTAATCGATTAAAAAAAATCGATTAATCGAACACGAAAATTTTAATCAGTAACAGCCCTAATATATATATATATATATATATATATATATATTGTAACCTGGAGGACAGGTAGCAGGTACAAACGCTTCCTGGGATAAGCAGGCTTTCAGGCACAGATACCAGAACAAGTGAAGTAGTGACAAACAGTGAAGTGTTTAACCACTTAAGCCCTGGACCATTTGGCAGCTCAATGACCGGAGGCACTGCGCTGCTTTAACTGGTAATTGCGCGATCATGCAATGTTGTACGCAAACGAAATTTGCGTCCTTCTTTCCCACAAACAGAGCTTTCTTTTGATTGTATTTGATTGCCTCTGCGATTTTTATTTTTTGCGATATAAACAGAAAAAGACCGAAAATTTTGAAAAAAAAAAAGATATTTTCTACTTTTTGTTATAAGAAAAATCCAATAAACTCAATTTTAGTCATACATTTAGGCCAAAATTTATTCAGCCACATGTCTTTGGTAAAAAAATGTCAATAAGCGTATATTTATTGGTTTGGGCAAAAGTTAGCGTCTACAAACTAGGGTACATTTTCTGGAATTTACGCAGCTTTTAGTTTATGACTGCCTATCTCATTTCTTGAGGTGCTAAAATGGCAGGGCAGTACAACCCCCCCCCCAAATGACCCCATTTTGGAAAGTAGACACCCCAAGGAAATTGCTGAGAGGCATGTTGAGCCCATTGAATATTTTATTTTTTTGTGATTGAATAATGACCAAAAAAAAAAATTTCTTTTACAAAAAGTTGTCACTAAATGATATATTGCTCACACATGCCATGGGCATATGTGGAATTACACCCCAAAATACATTCTGCTGCTTCTTCTGAGTATGAGGATACCACATGAGTGGGACTTTTTGGGAGCCTAGCCACATACGGGGACCCGAAAATCAAGCACCGCCTTCAGGATTTCTAAGGGCGTAAATTTTTGATTTCACTCCTCACTATCTATCACAGTTTTGAAGGCCATAAAATGCAAGATGGCACACCCCCCCCCAAATTACCCCATTTTGGAAAGTAGACACCCCAAGCTATTAGATGAGAGGCATGTTGAGTCCATGGAATATTTTATATTTTGCCACAAGTTGCGGGAAAATGACAAACTTTTTTTTTTTTTTTGCACAAAGTTGTTACTAAATTATATATTGCTCAAACATGCCATGGAAATATGTGGAATTACACCCCAAAATACATTCTGCTGCTTCTCCTGAGTACGGGGATACCACATGTGTGGGACTTTTTGGGAGCCTAGCTGCATACGGGTCCCCGAAAACCAATCACCGCCTTCACGATTTCTAAGGGCGTACATTTTTGATTTTACTCCTCACTACCTATCACAGTTTTGAAGGCCATAAAATGGCAAGATAGTACAAACCCCCCAAAATGACCCCATTTTGGAAAGTAGACACCCCAAGCTATTTGCTGAGAGGCATGGTGAGTATTTTGCAGCTCTCATTTGTTTTTTTAAATGAGGAAACAAAAGAAAAATGTATTTTGTTTTTCTTTTTTCAATTTTCAAAACTTTGTGACAAAAAGCAAGGTCTGCAAAATACTCACCATACCTCTCAGCAAATAGCTTGGGGTGTCTACTTTCCAAAATGGGGTCATTTGGAGGGGGGGGGGGTTGTGCCATCTGGGCATTCCATGGCCTCCAAAACTGTGATAGGCAGTGAGGAGTGAAATCAAAAATTTACACCCTTAGAAAGCCTGAAGGCGGTGCTTGGTTTTCGGGATCCCGTACGCGGATAGGCTCCCAAAAAGTCTCACACATGTGGTATCCCCATACTCAGGAGAAGCAACAGAATGTATTTTGGGGTGTAATTTCACATATGAGCAATATATATCATTTAGTGACAACTTTGTGCAAAAAAAAAAAAAAAAAATATTTTTCTTTTTCCCGCAACTTGTGTCAAAATATAAAATATTCCATGGACTCGGCATGCCTCTCAGCAAATAGTTTGGGGTGTCTACTTTCCAAAATGGGGTCATTTTAGGGGGTTTTGAACTGTCCTGGCAATTTTGGAACAACATTTAAAAGTTTATGTCACACATCACCCACTCTTCTAATCACTTGAAGACAAAGCCCTTTCTGACACTTTGTTTACATGAAAAAATATTTTTTTTTGCAAGAAAATTACTTTGAACCCCAAACATTATATATTTTTTTAAAGCAAAGGCCCTACAGATTAAAATGGTGGGTGTTTCATTTTTTTTTTTCACACAGTATTTGCGCAGTGATTTTTCAAACACTTTTTTTGGGAAAAAACACACTTTTTTTCATTTTAATGCACTAAAACACACTATATTGCCCAAATGTTTGATGAAATAAAAAAGATGATCTTAGGCCGAGTACATGGATACTAAACACAACATGCTTTAAAATTGTGCACACAAACGTGCAGCGGCAACAAACTACATACATTTTTAAAAGCCTTTAAAAGCCATTACAGGTTACCACTTTAGATTTACAGAGGAGATCTACTGCTACAATTACTGCCCTCGATCTGACCTTCGCGGTGATACCTCACATGCATGGTGCAATTGCTGTTTACATTTGACGCCAGACCGACGCTTGCGTTCACCTTTGCACGAGAGCAGGGGGGGACAGGGGTGCTTTTATTTATTTATTTATTTATTTATTTATTTTTTGCTTTTTTATCTTATTTTTAAACTGTTCCTTTAACTTTGTTTTTATCATTTTTATTATTATCTCAGGGAATGTAAATATCCCCTATGATAGCAATAGGTAGTGACAGGTACTCTTTTTTTGAAAAAAATGGTGTCTATTAGACCCTAGATCTCTCCTCTGCCCTCAAAGCATCTGGCCACACCAAGATCGGTGTGATAAAATGCTTTCCCAATTTCCCAATGGCGCTGTTTACATCCAGCCAAATCTAAGTCATGAAATGCTCGTAGCTTCCGGTTTCTTAGGCCATAGAGATGATTGGAGCCATTCTGGTCTCTGATCAGCTCTATGGTCAGTTGGCGGAACCACTGTCTGCATTCTCAGGTTTCCTGTTGGGACAGGAGAGCCAAAGAAAACCATGGAAGACGGTGGGAGGGGGGGCATTCCCTCCCACTGCTTGTAAAAGCAGTCTATAGGCTAATTAACCACTAGGATTGCTTTTACATGAAAGCCGACTGCTGGCTGAAAAGAATGATACCAAGATGATACCTAAACCCGCAGGCATCATTCTGGTATAACCACTCAAAGTCCAGCAACATACCAGTACGTTGCTGGTCCTTGGGCATATATTGTAATCTTTTTTCCATGCAGCCTGTAGGCTAAACGAAAAAAAAGAAGATTGATCGGTGGGTATGCCCACCATTAGAATACCTCCCTTCATCCACCCACTTCTAATTATGTGCATGCATGCACCATTTTGTTTTTAACTGTGGTGGTGAAATCACCTCCTACAGCGCTGGAGTCACGGCTTTATGTATCGTGGGAGCAAACGCTGTTGCTGTCAAGATGAATAAATCAGTGCTGCAGCTGAATGGCCTAAACAAACTATGACGAAGCATGGAGGCATCCGCCCCAAAAGTTAGGAGCAAATCGCTCCTCCACCCCTGCTGCCCCCATGCTTTGGCATATATGCTCTTTTTTTAACTGTGGTGATGAAATTACCTTCTACAGCGCTGGAGTCACGGCTTTATGTATCGTGGGAGCAAACGCTGTTGCTGTCAAGATGAATAAATCCACGCTGCAACTGAATGGCGTACCTGCTAAGCAAATGATGGTTAACAATAAAACAAAGTAACATTACGGTATAACAGTAATGCCCTGTACACACGATCGGAGCTTGTTGTGGGAAATTCCGACCATGTGTGTGCTCCATCTGACTTTTTCCATCGGAATTTCCGACACACAAAGTTTGAGAGCAGGCTATAAAATTTTCCGACAACAAAATCCGTTCACATCAATTCCGACTGCGTGTGGACAATTCCGATGCACAAAGTGCCACGCATCCTCAGAATAAATTCCGAGGCGGAACTGCTCGGTCTGGTAAAATTAGCGTTCATAATGGATATAGCACTTTCATCACACTGCAATTAGGGATGAGCTTCGAGTTCGAGTTGAACTCATGTTTGACTCGAACATTGGCTGTTCGCAAGTTCGCCGAACAGCGAACAATTTGGGGTGTTCGCGGCAAATTCGAATGCTGCGGAACACCCTTTAAAAGTCTATGGGAGAAATCAAAAGTGCTAATTTTAAAGGCTTATATGCAAGTTATTGTCATAAAAAGTGTTTGGGGACCTGGGTCCTGCCCCAGGGGACATGGATCAATGCAAAAAAAGTTTTAAAAACGGCCGTTTTTTCAGGAGCAGTGATTTTAATAATGCTTAAAGTCAAACAATAAAAGTGTAATATCCCTTTAAATTTCGTAGCTGGGGGGTGTCTATAGTATGCCTGTAAAGGGGCGCATGTTTCCCGTGTTTAAAACAGTCTGACAGCAAAATGACATTTCGAAGGAAAAAGCCATTTAAAACTACTCGCAGCTATTGCATTGCCGGTCTGACAATACACATAGAAGTTCATTGATAAAAACGGCATGGGAATTCCCCACAGGGGAACCCCGAACCAAAATTTAAAAAAAAAATGACGTGGGGGTCCCCCTAAATTCAAAACCAGGCCCTTTAGGTCTGGTATGGATATTAAGGAGAACCCCTGCCAAAATAAAAAAAAAAAAAAATGACGTGGGGGTCCCCCTAAATTCCATACCAGACCCTTCAGGTCTGGTATGGATTTTAAGGGGAACCTCGTGCCAAAAAAAAAAAAAAAAACGGTGTGGGGTCCCCCCAAGAATCCATACCAGACCCTTATCCGAGCAGCAACCTGGCAGGCCGCAGGAAAAGAGGGGGGAACAAGAGAGCGCCCCCCCCTGAACCGTACCAGGCCACATGCCCTCAACATTGGGAGGGTGCTTTGGGGTAGCCCCCAAAACACCTTGTCCCCATGTTGATGAGGACAAGGGCCTCATCCCCACAACCCTGGCCGGTGGTTGTGGGGGTCTGCGGGCGAGGGGCTTATCGGAATCTGGAAGCCCCCTTTAACAAGGGGACCCCCAGATCCCACCCCCCCTGTGTGAAATGGTAAGGGGGTACAAAAGTACCCCTACCATTTCACTAAAAAACTGTCAAAAATGTTAAAAAATGACAAGAGACAGTTTTTTGACAATTCCTTTATTTAAATGCTTCTTCTTTCTTCTATCTTCCTTCATCTTCTTCTTCTTCTTCTTCTGGTTCTTCTGGCTCTTCTGGTTCTTCCTCCGGCGTTCTCGTCCAGCATCTCCTCCGTGGCGTCTTCTATCTTCTTCTCCTTGGGCCGCTCTGCACCCATGGCATGGGGGGAGGCTTGCGCTCTTCTCTTCATCTTCTTCTCTTCTTCATCTTCTTCTTTTCTTCTCTTCTTCTCTTCTTCATCTTCTTCTCCGGGCTGCTCCGCATCCATGCTGGCATGGAGGGAGGCTCCCGCTGTGTGACGGCGTCTCCTCGTCTGACAGTTCTTAAATAACGGGGGCGGGGCCACCCAGTGACCCTGCCCCCTCTGACATGACAGGACTTCCCTGTGGCATTCCCCGTGACGTCACAGGGAAGTCCCATCAGTCACCGTGCGTCAGAGGGGGGCGGGGTCACCTGTGGCCCCGCCCCCCTTTATTTAAGAACCGTCAGATGAGGAGACGCCGTCACACAGCGGGAGCCTCCCTCCATGCCAGCATGGATGTGGAGCGGCCCGGAGAAGAAAATGAAGAAGAGAAGAAAAGAAGAAGATGAAGAAGAAGATGAAGAAGAGAAGAAGATGAAGAGAAGAGCGGGAGCCTCCCCCCATGCCATGGGTGCAGAGCGGCCCAAGGAGAAGAAGATAGAAGACGCTGCGGAGGAGATGCTGGACGAGAACGCTGGAGGAAGAACCAGAAGAGCCAGAAGAACCAGAAGAAGAAGAAGAAGATGAAGGAAGATAGAAGAAAGAAGAAGCATTTAAATAAAGGAATTGTCAAAAACTGTCTCTTGTAATTTTTAACATTTTTGACAGTTTTTTAGTGAAATGGTAGGGGTTAAAGTACCCCCTTACCATTTCACACAGGGGGGGCCGGGATCTGGGGGTCCCCTTCTTAAAGGGGGCTTCCAGATTCCGATAAGCCCCCGCCTGCAGACCGCCACAACCACTGGCCAGGGTTGTGGGGATGAGGCCCTTGTCCTCATCAACATGGGGACAAGGTGTTTTGGGGGGCTACCCCAAAGCACCCTCCCAATGTTGAGGGCATGTGGCCTGGTACGGTTCAGGAGGGGGGGCGCTCTCTCGTCCCCCCCTCTTTTCCTGCGGCCTGCCAGGTTGCGTGCTTGGATAAGGGTCTGGTATGGATTTTTGGGGGGACCCCACGCCGTTTTTTTTTTTTTTTGGCGCGGGGTTCCCCTTAAAATCCATACCAGACCTGAAGGGTCTGGTATGGAATTTAGGGGGACCCCCACGTCATTTTTTTTTTAAATTTTGGTTCGGGGTTCCCCATGCCATTTTTATCAATGAACTTCTATGTGTATTGTCAGACCGGCAATGCAATAGCCGCTAGTAGTTTTAAATGGCTTTTTTCCTTTGAAATATCATTTTGCTGTCAGACTGTTCTAAACATGGGAAACATGCGCCCCTTTACAGGCATACTATAGACACCCCCCAGCTATGAAATTTAAAGGGATATTACACTTTTATTGTTTGACTTTAAGCATTATTAAAATCACTGCTCCTGAAAAAACGGCGGTTTTTAAAACTTTTTCTTGCATTGATCCATGTCCCCTGGGGCAGGACCCAGGTCCCCAAACACTTTTTATGACAATAACTTGCATATAAGCCTTTAAAATTAGCACTTTTGATTATTCATGTTCGTGTCCCATAGACTTTAACGGTGTTCGCGTGTCCGAATGAACTTTTTTCCTGTTCGCATGTTCTGGTGCGAACCGAACAGGGGGGTGTTCGGCTCATCCCTAGCTGCAATGTTTTCAATTGTTTAATGCAGTGCACTCTCTTCTTCTTTATAATGCTAGAACAATGAAGTTGTTTTGCTGCTCATATTCTCACAGACTTCTCACAAACTTCTTTCTTTATTATTTATCGTGATTTCGTGAATATAATATTTTTATTTGTCACATCTCCCGAAAAAAAATATTTTTTTGATGTTTTTAGATTAATTTTTTTTTTTTGTTTTTTTTAAATCCTGATCTTGTGTTATTTTATTTTTTTTAACTCCAGAATAGTTTTGGGTGTGTTTTGTGTGTCAGGTTATCACAATACCATTATTATCTTGTATTATTTACTGTCAAGGAGGTTGCTTGGTGTTGGTGTCTCTTCTTAATTTCACATTGTAGTTTTGAAATGTACCTGCCTCCTCACAAACAAACTGTCCTTTTTGAAGGAAAACACACATAGGCGAGTATAATAAAACAAACCAAAAATGTATTAAGGGGTCCTAACCAAAGAAAGAAAAAAATAAAAAAGTTTTTCCTTGTTTTATTATAAAATATTGTAAATAAGTTTTACAGGCAACGCTGGAGAAACAGCAGAAATTGGCGAAGCCTTTGGCCCCCAGGGGACACATCAATTATTTTACTGCAAAATTGGTGGCCTGAGGAGTCCATATATAAGGGAGTACAATCTGGTCCAGAAGTCTAAAAGAATCTTTTGTCAGACCAGACTGAACCCAGGCCATCGCTTTCTTGTCTTCCTTCCACTCTTCCTTCCAGGCTGTGTTTGTGGTGGTGGAGTTGTGGCAGGAGGAGGAGGAAGAGGAGGATGATGCAACTCACTCGCGTATTGGGTGTAATTTTGCCCCTCAACCCCTTATTTAATGTTTTATAAATGATTTCTTCACACACGAGGCGTTGGCCCTCCTGCATGTCCTGCAGTTTTGTGGCAGCCATGGAGGCAAAGGCCTCTTCACGAGTGGGGGTGGCTCTGAGGGACGCAGAAGCCTCCTGAATCAGCCTGAGTGCTGAATCCTCCACATTACTACCCTTCCTGGGTCTTTTGTTTGGAAGGCGGAGGGGAGGAACCTGCGATTCTGTGAGGCTCCTACTGGGTCCTGCCACCTCCTGGCTGCCACTTACACCCACCACCTCCTGGCTACCACTAACCCCCGCCTCCACCTGTGTGCCACATTCCACAGCCTCCTCCTGTGTGCCACATTCCACAGCCACCTCCTGGCTGAGGTCTTCCTGTGTATCAAAAAGGGACATCGTTTTAGTTTTTTCTTCATCAATCACACACAATTTTCATCTCATGATTGTTGCAAATTGAATGTTAAGAAATATAAAAGATTATCATTCTGAGCCCAGCATTTTTCATTGTTGTCACAATTATTTTTGCCCACTACTGATATGTAAAACACTTTATTAAATCAGCAATTAGTGATCAATAATAACATCTAGTAAACATAATTTATGTTTTGCCAAGAAATCTGTAGAAGAATGCTATACCTGGCTCAAGCTGGGCTCCTCCACTTCTTCCTGACTGGAAGTCCCAAGTTGGACATCAGAAGCCTCAGCTGGGGTGGAAGATAGGGTGGAAGGAAGAGTGGAAGGAAGGGTTGAGAGGGATTCCCTGACTTCAGTCTGGTGTGACAGAAATCGCAGTCTCTCATAGTACCACAGCCTGGGGACATAAATGTCATCTGCTGCAGCTCCGGATCTCTGGGAATCCTGGACCTTCTTGTGCTCCCTAAGATAAGTGCTCCTCAGGCTACCAATTTTGGCTTTTAAATAGGGGATGATTGCCGTGGGGACCTTCACCAACTCCAGCAGTTTCTCCAGCACCGCCTGCCTCTTTTGTTTATGATTATATTGCAGGTGTTTCACCTGCCACAGACAGGGCAGCTCCCTGTATTTGGCTATGAACAGGGGGAGGAAGTTGTGGTCATTGAAGCCATCCATTTTATCTGCAATACACAACACAAGACAAACCCTAATGTCAGGCTAAAGTCTCCTAATCTTATCCCAATATAGGCCTCAATCTCTAAGCAGTATAGGCCCAAGTTTAAATGTTACCTTTGTTATCACGATTGGCGCTTCGTATACTCCTTCCTCCGCTTACAGATTGTACGTACGACGCACGCGTGTTACGCTTTATATACACTGCGCATGCGTGAAACTCCGTCCACCCCGACGTTCTTTCTAGTGTATTCCCCACCCCTTCTCATTTGGGGCAGTGGGGAAGAGCACATGGCGGAGACAGAGCAGGTGCATGCTAATTATAGCAACGAGGAGGAGGAGGAGGAAAGCCCGGAGCCAGAAATGTCACGATCCCGGAGGAGACGATTTAAGGCATCAAATATGTCCTTTGTGGAGATGATGGAGATGGTCGACATACTGAAGAGGGCCGACTATGATGGGAAGTATGGACCTTACCCCAAGCCCAATGTCAGAAAGGCCAAGATCATGGCGAAAGTTGTGAAGAGTCTGCACCGTAATTTTGGGGTACGGCGATCCAAGGATCAACTGAGCGGTGGTCGGACCTCAAAATCAGGGAGCACGATCAGTATAGAAGGATCAGGAGAATGCTGCAAAAATGTAAGTAGTTGTCCTGTGTTCCTATTCTTTATATATATTACGTTCGTGCTGCTCCATGTGCTTTTATTTACTGTTGTACAGTTTAAAATGGCAACTTTCATGCTCATGGACACATTATTCGTTCGTAGGAAACATTGTTCGTTCGGCCAATAAAACACCATGTTTTGTCCAGATGCATTTCAATACATTTTTTCTGGCCTACTTCTCTTAAAATAGGTTTGTTGTCTAGATGGGTTTGTAACTAGAATGAAATGCAAACTAGATTCTGTGTAAGGAGAGGACACTCAGCAGCTATTTACACATCTGGACGCTGGAGCACTAGTGTGGGACACCAGAACACCCTTTTTATTAGGGGGCCCACATAGGTGCTCCAGTGTATACTACAGGGGTGTCTCCATCTGTGAAGCTTGTACAAAACAGGTAAGTATTCAAGCTTGACAAAGGACAAAAATATTTCTTCATCTTGCAACTCTGCCAAAACAGACAATTGTACCCCACTTCCAAGCAATGTTTCATATTCCTATTTCTGCCATCAAATATCTGTGTGCTAAATATACCTATTTTTTTTACATAGAGGAGAAAAGGCTCGGAGGACACCACTCATCGGTGGAGACAACAGACCCCCCACCTCATGAAGAAGTGGAAATCCCCCAAACCCAACCAGAGGAGGAGGAGGAGGGAGACGTGGTGGAAATTGTCACCACAACAGGTGAGTGTCTGCGACCACAGCCTCAGGTAAGAGATGGATGCCTGCATATTTATAATACATGGTGTTTTTTTTAAATATATTTTTAGGTGATCGTGATGTTGTGGAAGAAGGTCATTTCACCAGTGAAAGTGCCCAGATCCTGATCGGGGAGATAATGGGGTGTAATAGGGACTTAGAAAACATCAAGCAAAACATCAATGATGTTCAAAACAAAATGAAGACCATCATTGATATTTTAGGGAGAATTTAAAACCCCTAGAAATCCCTAACTTATTTGTGCTTTGTGTTTTTGTTTTTCTGACAATTTTGTGAAAATTTTGTGACATATTATAGAAAAGCCAAATTTTGAAGATGCACACACTGTGTCAACATGTGCTATCTACCATCACGGGAGATCAATGTACGCGTTTTGTGGGTGCAACCCCTTCCTCAATAATAAAGTAGCTGAGAGGAAGGGGTAGCACCCACAAAACACGTCCCTTGATCCTCCATGATGGCAGCTAGCACATGTTGACATTCTGCAATTTGTGTGCATCTTCAAAATTTGGCTTTTCCAGGGGTGACGTCACCCCATCTGCTGAATGCAATATCAAACACAGTTTATAAATACTCATGTTTGATATTGCCTTCACTTTCTATAAAAGTTGAACTTTGTAAGTTCCAGAGTTGTGTATTTCTTTTTGGTTTTAAACATGCCTGTTTTACCTTAAAAGGCAATTTCTACTTTTTAATGTGACCTAAAAAATTGTTATACAACAAACATGTTGGTTTGCTTTAAAAAACCTTTTATAAATGCACATGTGATTGTGCTTGGATTAAAAAGATTGAGAATCAACAATGTGTGGCTTCTTCTTTCAATACTCAAAAGCATTTTTTGTTGTAAAGTTGGTGTTTTCAGTGGCAATGGGGGTTATTTACTAAAGGCAAATCCACTTTGCACTACAAGTGCAGTTTCCGTTCAGCAGTCTCAAGTGCACTTGTAGTGAAAAGTGTATTTTCCTTTAGTAAATAACACCCAACAGTGCTTTATAATTTTACACAATCACGCCATTTTCAGGACTCCCCAAATTTCAGTCATGGTCAGCTAAAAGAAAACCAAGCAGTAAATCTAAGCAAATATTTGTTCAGTTTAAAATATATTTTTATTTAAAAAATGTCTCGGACATTGTCTGGAATATCACCCTACCCGCAAAGAATTCCACGTATCTTAGACGGACCTTGCGGGCACTCTGGGGGGGCAAGCCAGGACGGCCAGCTTCAAGCGCCATCAGGTTTGGTTTATTTATATTAATTCCGGCTTCAGGCCCAACTGAGCCAGCATAGTTCCAAGAATTTCTCCTTAAAAAGTTGTGGAGAACACAGCACAGCAGGATGATGTGATTGAGTTTATATTCCACCATGGGTATCGGTGTAAGAAATAGGCGGAACCGGCTGGCCATTATTCCAAGCATGTTTTCCACCACTCTTCTGGCTCTGGCCAGCCGGTAATTAAAAACCCTCTGGTCCGGGTGAGGGTCCTCATAGGGAATGGCCGCATAAGATGGTCCCCCAGTGCAAACGCTTCATCTGCAACGAAGACGAATGGGAGTCCTTCCGCATTGTCTTCTGGAGGTGGCAAACCCAAGCTGCCATTCTGGAGACGCCTGTAGAACTCCATGTGGGAGATGACGCCACCATCTGACATCCGGCCATTCTTCCCCACGTCCACATACAGGAACTCGTAAGTAGCCAACACCACTGCCAACATCACAATACTATTGAACCCCTTGTAGTTGTAATAGTATGACCCCGAGTTGGGTGGTGGGACGATGTGGACGTGTTTCCCATCAATTGCCCCTCCACAGTTAGGAAAGTCCCACCGCTGGACAAAGTGGGAGGCCACAGTTTGCCATTCCTGTGGGTTGGAAGGAAACTGTGTAGTCAAACAACATGTTTGCACATAAACATTGAAAGCAGATTAGACACAAACATTCTTGGCCAACATCAGTATAACATTTATTTTAGGGAGTATTTAAAGACAAAGGTATAAGGTCCACCTATCAGATCCCTCCCCCCTCCTCTCATGGGCCATTTTAAAAAAATTTAGGGGGGGGTGTTTTGGCCAGGTAACCCTCTCCACTTCATTGAGAGATAAATGCCTACATAATGTGTATTACTTTGGCAGCCCCTCCTTACTTACACTATTGGCAGCCCACTGGACAGGTAAGAAGTGTCATAATACAAAGATATAAACACACACTGTACACATTTTAGCACATTTTTACATTCTGCTATTACCTATCAAGATAATAATAGGATATAAAAACTTTTAACATTACCATTTGAAAGTATTCAGGCAGGCCCTTGCACTACATGCTTTGGGGAATTCATCCATACATATGACCTCAAAAGAGGTGGGTATAGTGTGCATGGGTTTGGCAAAGTCAGCAGATAGAGGATTGGTATCAGCTGAGTTAGCAGTTGGGGGGAGGGAGGGTTCCAAATGATTTTAGGACCCAAAAAAAACCTCTGGCACTCTGCCAGAATTTAAAGCACACATCACAATTTTACACATTATATAGGGTAAAGCACTACTATGGAGCTGACAAAATACATTGTTAATTGAGTAGACAAGGTGGATATATGTATGAAGGACAACATTTTTTATTTTTTTTTAAATCCAGCATGCATGAGGACAAAGGGGACATTCACAGCATATTACAATCATGGTAATTAGGGAATGAGGAAAGAAATACAATACATTAGCAAACATTATATACAATACAATGTGATGTAAAAGGATAAATCTTACCTTAATATACTCCTTCTGCAGGACCTGGATGATGGCAGAACAGGTCTCTGGGATAATGATCCCCAGAGCCTGGAGGGAGATGCCTGTTGAGAACTTGAGGTCCTGCAGGCTTCTCCCCCTCGCCAAGTACCGCAGGGTGGCGACTAGCCTCTGCTCCAGATTGATGGCTTAGCAAAGCCAACAAACGGTGAAATACGGGGTCCGTCATCTGGAGAAAGTTCCTGAAATCGTCAGGATTATTCTCCAGGATCTCACGGAGCAAAGGCATGTGACAGACTTGGTCACGCTGGAGCAACCAATTCTTAGTCCATGAACTCCTCCTCACCCTGTTCATGGACTGGGCTTGTGTCAAAGTAAGGACCCCAACACCAACACCACACAGCACGAACTCTACGATGACTATGTACATGCAACATGGCTAGAAAACGGTCGCCTGGTCAGAACGAAGTAACAGAACGCACTGAAGAACAGCAAGGCCTGTGAAGAGCTACCTGAAAATCAGTAACGAACGGACAAGAACACAATGACAAGTCAATGGTAACTCGTTGCACGCACTGAAGACCAGATACAAACCCACAAGCACAAACTGAACAGCAGAAATACGATCTGAAAACCACGAGTCTGAAAAAGCGTGAATCGTCTCTCACCAAACTTTTACTAACACGAGATTAGCAAAAGGAGCCCAAAGGGTGCTGTGCTTGGTACTGAACTGCCCTTTTATATTCTCGTTGTACGTGGTGTACATCACCACATTCTTGGCGTTCAGAAATTTCGACAACTTTGTGCGACTGTGTGTATGCAAAGCAAGTTTGAGCCAACATCTGTCAGAAAAATTCCATGGATTTTGTTGTCGGAATGTCCGATCAATGTCCGACCGTGTGTACAGGGCATAAGACATACTATACCTGCAAAGCAAATACAAAAAAAACATAGTAAAACATTTTTTAACGCAATCTGTGCCTAAAATATATATGCCGAAGCATGGGGGCATCCGCCCCAAAAGTTAGGAGCAAATCGCTCCTCCACCCCTGCTGCCCCTTTGCTTCGGCATATATGCTCTTTTTTAACTGTGGTGGTGAAATCACCTCCTACAGCGCTGGAGTCACGGCTTTATCTATCGTGGGAGCAAACGCTGTTGCTGTCAAGATAAATAAATCCACGCTGCAACTGAATGGCGTACCTGCTAAGCAAATGATGGTTAACAATAAAACAAAGTAGCATCACAGTATAACAGTAAGACATACCATACCTGCAAAGCAAATACAAAAACAAAAATGTAAAAAATAAAACATTTTTTAACTTAATCTGTGCCTAAAATATATATATCCCGAAGCATGGGGGCATCCGCCACAAAAGTTAGGAGCAAATCGCTCCTCCACCCCTGCTGCCCCCGTGCTTCAGCATATATGATCTTTTTTTTTTAACTGTGGTGGTGAAATCACTTCCTACAGCACTGGAGTCACGGCTTTATGTATTGTGGGAGCAAACTCTGTTGCTATCAAGATAACTAAATCCGCACTGCAGCTGAATGGCGTACCTGCTAAGCAAATGATGGTTAACAATAAAACAAACATTACAGTATAACATACCATACCTGCAAAGCAAATGCAATAAAACATAGTAAAAATAAAACAGAGAGAACGATAGATATAGAACAATAGTGAGCGAACAGTGGAGCGGACAGTAGAGAGTGAACATAAAAGAGAGAACAATAGAGAGAGAGAGAAGAAAAATACAACCACAACTATTTTTGGCTTTTTTATTTTTTTTTGTGTGTGTGTCACTTTTCTAAAAACTGTAAAAAAAAAAAAACCTATAAACTGAACGTTGCAGATTAGGGTCACATCTTTCGAGACCCCAAAACCCTGTGTACGTGTGCCTATGACTGTGTGGTGCTGTACCCTACGCTAATACTCAACTAGTGTGTAATAATGTTCGAAACAGTCACCAATGCAAAGACCAGGTTGGTCAGGACAGGAGGGACAATAAAAGCGGGTGTCACGCCTAAATCTACGTTTTCCACAGACACAACATCTTCTTTGGGGTGTTCTTTGGGTAGGGGTACCAGAGAGGACATGCGGAAAATGCCTCTCATGCAGCCAGCTTACTGCATTTGCGTTGGGAAGTTGGGCTAGAACACCGTCTGGAAACAGAAGGGCTCTGATGATCTCTTCCTGGAATTTAAGGAAGAATCCAGTTCGTACTGAAGCTCTGTATAGCACATCAGCATTCAGCAAAGCCAATTGAAATAAGTATACAGACACTTTTTTATACCAGCGTCTGGCCTTACGGGCAATTAAGTACGGCGCCAACAACTGGTCGTTGAGGTCCACCCCTCCCATATTGAGGTTATATGAGTGGACACAGAGGGGTTTCTCTACAACACCAGTAGCCGTAGGAATTTGGACTGTCGTGTCTGCGTGAAGGGAGGAAAGAACAAAAACATTCTTATTATCCCTCCACTTCACAGCGAGAAAATGATTACATCTCAAGCAGGCTCTCTCCCCCAGCCTAAGACGGGAATCTACAAGCCGCTGGGGAAAGCCCCGGCAATTAGATCGCACGGTGCCACATGCACCAATTTGATATTCAAAGTAGTGACTAAAAAGTGGCACGCTTGTGTAATAATTGTCCACATACAAGTGGTACTCCTTTCCGAATAAGGGTGACACCAAGTCCCACACAATCTTACCAGCGCTCCCTATGTAGTTTGGACAGTTCTACGGCTCTACATAACTATCTCTTTCCTCGTAAACCATAAAACTACATGTATAGCCTGTGGCCCTGTCACAGAGCTTATACATCTTGACCCCGTATCTGGCACTCTTGCTGGGAAGATACTGTTTGAATGACAAGCGGCCAGAAAACTTAATCAGGGACTCATCAACGCAGACAACTTGATGGGGAGTAAACAAGGCTGCAAAAAGTTGGTTGAAGTGGTTTACGAGGGGCCGAATTTTGTAGAAATTGTCAAATTTAGGGTCACCCCAAGCACGACAGAGTTCATTGTTGTTGAAGTGCATGAACCGCAAGATCTGCTCGTATCGTGTCCTGGTTATGGAGGCAGAGAACACGGGCATATGGTGAATTAGGTCAGTGGACCAATATGACCGCAACTCACTCTTTTTAGTTATGCCCATGAGGAGGGATAGGCCCAGGAAGGTCTTAAATTCTGAGGCCGTAATTGGTCTCCAATCTCTGGCAAGGGTCAGCTGGGGATTAGCGGCGATGAATTGACCAGCATATAAATTGCTTTGGTCCACAATAGATCTATAGAGATCTTCGGTGAAAAACAGTGAATAAAAATCAAGTGATGTAAAATCAACTGTTTCCAACTGAATTCCGGGTTGGCCAGTGAATGGGGGAAGTATGGGTGCTGCAGAAGGGGTGGATTCCCAATTAGGATTGGCGAATGCAGCAGGAAGGGCAGGCCTGTCTTTGTCTTCTTCTTGGTGGCAGCCGGACACTACTCGTGCTTGCCACCTCGCCAGCTTGAACTGCACTTATGGGACTCGCCACGTCACCAAGTGTTACTGCAGTGCTGGATGTACGACCAGGATATACTAGGTCGCTGGTGCTTGCCAGTTCACCAGAAGGAATAGCGGTGCTAGTACTGGTTCTCTGCTTCATACGAGGGACCTGCGGTTCTTGCACCTCAACGACAGCAGAAGAAGATCGGGTCTGGTACGCCTGACGTCAGAGCTATCTGTCAGGGTGAAACTGTTGTCTACAGGTTCGTATTCTGAGCCTGAATCTGAGAGATGAGGGACTTCCTCTTCACTATCTGTCATGCTCAGAAACATGTAGGTCTCTTCACTACTGTACCTTCGATTTGACATTTTGGTCAGGTTTACTGGTACAGTAGTGAGACTCACAGGTAAAAAAGCTCCTGACTGTTAGCGACTGATTCAAACGCTACCAAAAAAACTGTTAGCGTTCACAGGGATCAGGCCTGACTCTGCAAATGCTGCAGTTATGTGTGTTTAGTGTTTTGTAAGTGACAGTGATCGATTGATACTGCACTTGGGTGGGCTGGGCTGGGCAGCGGGGCTAAACGCAGATGCTAGCAGGTATCTGGGCTGATCCCACTAACACTGCGTTTTTGGGAACCCTAAACTGTTGGGGACACTAGTATAGATCTGATCAGATATCGATCCGTTCAGACACTATACTACTAAGGGAGGTGTATGGTGCGTGCGTGGGTGTTAGTGGTACTGGCACTAATCTGACGCTGCCTGGGGTGACGCAGACCCTATCTGACGCTAAAACCTAACTTTGATCACTCACCGGGTGATTAGGGGGTTAAACCTTTATTGGGTAAAATATGGCGGGTGCCCTGATGCTATAAAAAAATCTAGCTAAACTGCGTCACCCACACTTATACTGTGATCACAGGTGACAGGGGGTAATCAAGGGGTTAAACCTTTATTGGGGGGGTTAGGGGGGGTCCCTAAACCTATCTGAGCCTAATACTAATTATTCTAACACTGATTTTTGTCACTAATGACACTAGTACAGCGATCAAAAAAAAATTCTGATTGCTCTACTGGGTGACACAGTGACAGGTGGTGAAGGGGTTAACGGGGGGGGGGGTTTGGGGGTGAATTGTGTCCCTACGTGACTTGGTGTCAGTGTAGTGTTGTGCAACTCACTTTTAGATGCTCTCTCCTCTCGGTCTGGAACGAAAAGATCGACACGAGGAGCGATGACATCACTTCCCCTGTCAGTGTTTACAGTTACACAGACAGGGGAAGGATCTTATTCGCCAGGAGCGATCACCAGGTCCAGGCCAGATTTCATTAGCCTGGGCCTGGGGATTGATCGGTCCTGATCGAACCCGATTATCGCGGCCGGCGGGGGGCGGACAGTCGGCAAACGGTTAATTGTGATATTTATAAGTCTTCAGAGGTGCTGTACAGTGTTAAAAAAAACAAACAGAACAAAATAGCCAAACAAAAACCTATCCGTGTCTCGGTTCCAACTATACATTATGCAGGCCCTAACTATCAGGCTGAGCAAGCCTACCGCTTGTCAGTTTCCACATAAACTGCTTAACAGCTTTTACCAACCTTTTTCCTCTCACAGACCAGCATTGTCTGTGTTTCCCAGGCATCTCATCAGACCACAGGACATGGTTCCAGTATTCCGGGGCCTTAGTCTGCTTGCCTTCAGCAAACTGTTTGCTGGTTTTCTTGTGCATCATCTTTAGAAGCAGCTTCCTTCTGGGACGACAGCCATGTAGACCAATTTGATGCAGTGTGCGGCATAATGTCTGAGCACTGACAGGCTAACCCCCTACCCCTTCGACCTCTGCAGCAATGCTGGCAGCACTCATACGTCTATTTCCCAAAGACAACCTCTGGATATGAGGCTGAACACGTGCACTCAACTTCTTTGGTCGACCATGGCAAGGCCTGTTCTGAGTGGAAGCTGTCCTGTTAAACCGCTGTATGGTCTTGGCCACCATGCTGCAGCTCAGTATCAGGGTCTTGGCAATCTTCTTATAGCCTGGGTCATCTTTATGTAGAGCAGCAATTCCTTTTTTCAGATCCTCAGAGAGTTTTTTGCCATGAGGTGCCATGTTGAAATTCCAGTGACAAGTATGAGAGAGTGAGAGCGATAACACCAAATTTAACCGCTTGCCGACCAGCCGCAGGCGGCAGGTTGGCTCTCCTGCGCAAATCGCCGTAGCTGTAAGACAGCTCACGCAGGCGCCCGCTGCACGCTGTGGGAGCTTGCCCGAGGGTCGGGCAAACTCGATGTCCATCGGTGACCCGCGATCGCGGTATACAGAGGCAGAATGGGGATCTGCCTTTGTAGACAAGGCGGATCCCCATTCGGACAGGAGACATGACAGAGATCTATTGTTCCCAGTGATCGGGAACAGTGATCTCTGCCATGACCCTGGTAGCCCATCCCCCCTACAGTTAGAACAGGCTGAGGGAACACAGGTAACCCCTTGATCGCCCCCTAGTGTTAAACCCTTCTCCGCCAGTGACATTTATACAGTAATCAGTGGCTATTTATAAATGTGAATGGTCCCAAAAAAGTGTCAAAAGTGTCCGATCTGTCTGCCGCAATGTCGCAGTCATGCTAAAAATCGCAGATTGCCACCATTACTAGTAAATAAAAATAATAAAAATGCCATAGATCTATCCCCTATTTTGTAGACGCTATGACTTTTTCGCAAAGCAATCAATATACACCAATTGGCGATTTTTTTAACCAAAAATATGTAGAAGAACATATATCGGCCTAAACTGATGAATATATTTGTTTGTTTTTTTTAAATTGACGCTCTTTGTTTAAAAACGATTTTTATCTTGTAGTAAAGAAAAGACATACAACCAGATACAACAGATAGCCATGTACATAATATCTGATACCATCTCATATTCAAACCAATATTGGCCACAAAACAAGTGGCAGATGGTTACATAAAGCATTTATAAGGTTATCCATGTCCTGTGGCTGCCAAATCAGGTAACTGGAACTAGCATATATGCATAAAAGGAGGTATAACAAATACAAAATCATAGGGAGAGGAAGGGGGAGGGTTGAGATAGTGCCTTTATCTCTAGAGGAGAACCTACACATGTGTTCAAAAGTATTGGTAATATTTGTCACCCCCCCAGTGGTAGTGGGTGGAATAAAAGTGTCTAAGCTGTAAATATTTATAGAACTCTGTTTTGCATGTGCTGTGCAAGTCTGCAGATCTTCTCTCCCCTCAATTCCCAGTCTCACAGGCTTTGCTGAAGCAAAGGGAGCAATTGGCTCCCACTGCTGTCAATCAAAGCCAGTGACAAGGAAGCAAGGTCAAGGCCAATTCCTGCTGTCTGTGTCTACAATCTCAGACAGCGAGCCCACATGAGTGCCCCTATAGAAGGCAGCTTCCTATGGGGGCATGTGCCGGAGGGGAGGAGCCAAGAGCGCCGGTGGGGCACCAGGGAAAAGAACTCTGTGGAATGGAAATAAGAAAGGAGGTAAGTATAAACCTGTTTGTTATTTAAAAAAACATTTACAATCACTTTATCGCTATCTCCCAAGCATGTAATTTAAGGCCCAGTTCCTTATGCCTTTTTTTGACAAACATTTGCCTGATAATCTTAAAAATAGCCTGAATTTTATAGCACCACCTATAGACTTCAATTGGATTGACCATAAAGTTCAGGTTTCCCAATTGTGAACAAGATTCACCAAACCCCTTCTGAAATCAAACCCAGACAAATTCACCCATCACTACAGGCAGGTATGAAAACTGTGAACAGTATTTAAACCTCTATTCAAATAGAAAAAATAGTGGAACACATAGTGGTGCTCAAAGTAAATACCATAAGTGCAAAAAATATTGATGATGAAATAATGAAACAGTATTTCTCGATGAAGAGAAAACAATGAATAAAATAATAATGTTATAAATGTTGATGTCACCCTGTGACCAGTGTAAACAAGTTGTATATGAATAACAAACTAAAACAGTTTAGCACAGTCAACAAACACGTTACCAAACTGATATCACCCTGTGACAAGTGCAAACTCTTAAAAGTCTCTAATGAATGAACATATGATGTATAAAAAAGTCCATATATGAAGAATGGTCACATTTTTCACAACACAGGATTAAGAATGGTTTACAAAAAACATCAGGAGTGAGCAGCTAATGGCTTAGAGATGTGATCTAGAAACAAAGTACGGTATATTTATGTATATGTGTAAATGTATATTTAGGAGTGTTGTATATGATACTATAGCTATCACACAAAAAAGCAAAACTGTGTCAAAGGGGAGTAGAATAAGAAAGGGCAGTCTCCAGCCTAGCTCAGTTTTCAGTCCGAAAATCTATCCTAACCATTTAAGACTGTTACTAATTTAAGCAACTTCCCAAGAAATCTTTGCCAAATAAACATAGGAAGTCTTTTGCTTCATCAGGTTTCTGGGTATGTTTATTTTATTTTCCAGCCTTTTAGTTTAAAGATCACTTTTTGTAAATGTGAAACTAACTTCATTTGATTCAGTTAATTTTAGAAAGTTAAAAAGTGCTGCGCTATACATGTACATTGATATACAGTGACTTATTCAGAAAGTGACATATATTGATAAAACAAATTCCGACAAATGGTGTATCATACAATCCTATCCAGATTATGTATATAAATTATGGTCCACCGATCCTTCTCCCGCCAATGATCCATACCAAAACCATCCCAGATTGCCAGCCAAACCACTCGAGGAGCCGCAGGAGAGAAACCGGCACTTTGCGGGGCCCATGATGAACCGAAAAGGTGAAAAACATGCGGCGGCCGCGGCAGCCATGGAGGGCCAAGATGGCGCCGGCTCCCCTTAGCCTCAGAGAACGACACGCGGCACTGATAAGGCACCGGAGACAGGCGGTAAGTCTCACAAGACACAGAAACAGCAGGGGAAGGAGTAGCCCAGAGACATGCTCTATTACATGCAAAAACTGCAGGATACGAACTGCTCACTTCCCCCACCATTACAGACCCCTGCACATGAGCCTAATAGACAGCATGGTGCTTCTGCCTTGGATGACACACTGCCTTTAGAGAGCTCTCCTGTCCCCACTCCTGACTCATTTGATACACTGCAGGAAGACACACATCAGCCCACACTGAATGAAATCCTGCGTGCAGTACAGAGATGCATGGCCTCTGTAGATGGACTGAAAAAGCAGTTTGGGGGCCTTACAGAAACAGTGTCCCTTATGAGACAAGACCTCCGAAAGATAAGGGAGAGGACCAAGGCTGTGGAGGGCAGAATCAGTGAGGTGGAGGACCTATTGCCCCCACTTACCAGGGACTGCACTACAGCAAGCAGCACAGGCCAACCCCAAAACAGATGACATTGAAAACCGTCTGAGACAGAACAATGTCCGCATTGTGGGGCTCCCAGAGAGGATGGAGGGCCAGGACCCCACTGCTTTTATAGAAACATGGCTTCAAGACATTATAAGTAGCAAGGAGAATAATGGGATTTTAACGGTGCAGATAAACTAGACAAATTTTTTTTTTTATAAAAAACTAATTTTTAATTTAACAATTGAGGTTAAAAACATATAATTTGTACATAGTTTACAAATGTTGCAATATTGATATAATTACAGTGGTCAGACAAAATATGAGTGTATATTTATTCAAAAGATGATATGGTTGCATACTAGCCCGACATGTTTCGCTGTGTCGCTTTTTCAAGGGATATGCAAGCTGAAAGGTAATATCATCCAACACTCTTATAATTTCTAAAGAGATAGAAAATTACAAAATGAATAACATACATTGTAATCAAGAAAATGAAAAAGAAAAAAATATAATTTACAACATAAACAAGCGCAGTGTCCTCTCTGAAATAGCACAAATAAAGTGCTTACCCCTGTGTGACCCTCGGCTCGGTCAGTACCCGCATGGACAATCCACTAACACTGGAAAAGTGACTTGGCCATGTAATGCATTCACATTCACATTTTCTCTAAAAAACCTCCAAAAAAAGCAGACACAATAAGATTAATTACCCGTTATTCTAATCAACATAATGAAATTAGAAGAATCCTGAATAGATTTTGGCCCCTTTTATCAGCTGACCCAATAGCCAGGAAATATATAAAACAATTTCCAGAGATAACCTCCCTCCCTAAAGGACCATCTAGTCCACAGTCACTTTAGTGAGGTTTCCTTTGGTAACAATTTAACTAACACAGGTATTTCCCCATGTGGAAACTGTGATATGTGCAATTTCGTGGCCAATAAGTCTCGTTTTCTGCTTCCCAATGGAAAGTGGCATTCGATCAAATTTAAAGTGACCTGTCAAACTCCTGGTGTGATTTATCTAGCTCAATGTGTTTGTGGTAGCTTTTATGTTGGCAAGACAAAGCGACAATTCTTCAAACGTATAAGGGACCATATAAAATCCATTTTTAAAAAGCAAATGAACACCGCTATAGGTAGACATGTTGGTACATGCCACGATTTCAATCCATATACCATTAAATTTCTGGTTTTAGAGCATATCCCGTTGGATGAAAGAGGGGGCAGCGTGGATCGTACGCTGCTCCAGCTTGAAGCCCGCTGGGTGTACAACCTTAGAGCAACTATCTTTCCGGGTTTGAATGAGAGCTTGAGTTACAAGCCCTTTCTGAGAATCTGCATATTGATTCCTTCATTTTCTTTGTCTGTGCTCCCTTATCCATTTCCCAGTCCTCCCCCTCTGTCTATCCACCCTCCCCTGTCTCTTCTTTTGTCCTTTTTACCCTTTTCTAAGCTCTACTGATTGTCTGTTATTGCTATAAGTCTAATATGTTTAGATGTTTGTAACTTATGGTTTTTTGTGTAATGTATATTTACAACTAATGTCACATGTTGATTTTTTTTAATTTGTTTGTCATTATGATTTTCCATGCTTTCTCCAAGCGCATTGTCCCTTTGTTTATACTGATTGGATCGGTCTGTAAGTGGTCCTCTCCTCTCCAGTCAGTTGCCCCTTTGATTTCCCTCCGTCCGTTTTGTTCCCAGCTCCTCCTCTTCATTGGTGCTGACGGGGCCCATTGCATTCACACGGACGCCCGGGGCACATCCTAGTGATGTGCCCTATCTGCGCCGCGCTGTTTAGGAGGCCGGGACACGTATGGGCTACGCTTAGCGTCCCATTCCATCCCCTGCAGCCCGGGTATCGCGGTGGCATATGTAGGATCCCCATGCAGCCCAGTGCGCATGTCGGTCTCCTATGCGGCCGCGGTGAGCCATGGGAGTTGTAGTAGGATGGATTCCCGGCTCCCTGGGCATGTGCTCTAGCGCCCTCACGTCCGCATCGTGCTGGTGACGTCACACGCCAGCACGATGGGGGACAGCATTTAAGCCGGCTTATCTGACAGTGAGTGCTGCCAGAGCCGGAGGGTGGAACTCGTCTTTAGCAGTGTCAGTGACTGGTAAGTTATACCACACACTGCTCTAAATTAAGCTTCCCATTTCTACTCTCAGTTTATTTACACTTTATAGTATCAAACTGCCTTTTTCATTGAGAGAAAAGAGAAATAAGAGTACTTTACCTGTTGATTTGTTTTCTCATTGAGACCAAGTTCTCGTTGCCATCCAGATATTTTTATTGGATGAGATATACTTTGGTTCCAACTATATTATTTCTCCCAAGTTATATCCTTTTATGCCCTTTATTCTCTTAAATGCCATTATTTTCAATACAGTTTCAATTTTTCGTCCATTTCCCTTCTCTTTTCTTACCCCTACATACATATATATATACAAATTTTGTTTTATTTATTTATTTATTTATTTATTTATTTATTTAATAGCATTTTTGAACAATCCCCTGCAACCACCATCTGCAGGTGTGTCTGAAGACCGCCACCCCTCCACAGGCTTTGCTTAAATAATATAGAGTAAGTACCTAATAGTCTTTTGTGAGCAAATTATCTGCCCTCTGTGTGTTCCTATAATCCAATTATTTTACTTTGTCTATACAAATTTACATATACATTTACCCCTATGTTATCAAACAGCCTGTCTTTGATACATTGTATTTTTTGCCCCATCTATAGTTTTACTTTTCTGTCCCCTGTGAATGCATTACATGACCAAGTCAGTTTTCCAGTGTTAGTGGATGGTCCATGCGGGTACTGACCGAGCCGAGGGTCACACAGGGGTAAGCACTTTATTTGTGCTATTTCAGAGAGGACACTGCGCTTTTTTATGTTGTAAATTGTATTTTTTCTTTTTCATTTTCTTGATTACAATGTATGTTATTCATTTTGTAATTTTCTATCTCTTTAGAAATTATAAGAGTGTTGGATAATATTACCTTTCAGCTTGCATATCCCTTAAAAAAGCGACACAGTGAAACATGTCGGGCTAGTATGCAACCATATCATCTTTTGAATAAATATACACTCATATTTTGTCTGACCACTGTAATTATATCAATATTGCAACATTTGTGAACTATGTACAAATTATGTTTTTAACCTCAATTGTTAAATTAAAAATTAGTTTTTTATAAAAAAAAAATTTTTGTCTAGTTTATCTGCACCGTTAAAATCCCTTTATTCTCCTTGCTACTTATAATTACTTTCAGGGATGTGGTGCCTATTCAATAGGGTGTTTCACCATTAATCGGAACCAAAACTTCCTTGTACAACATGGCTTCAAGACATATTCTGCAGGAAGGCATTCACCTCACTGTTCGCGGTGGAGCAGGCACATCACACAACGCTTCGACCCCTTCCTGCTGGCAACCTACTAAGATCCAAGTTGGCCAGGCTCTAGAATTATAAAGATTGTGAAATCGTACTCAGACTGGCCAGGGAGAGAGGCTCGGTACATTTCAATGGGACTAAAGTTTCATTTTATCCTGACTTTTCAGCAGAGGTGCAACGGAAAAGAACCAAATTTGCTGAGGTGAAGAAGCGCCTACAGAAAATTCAAGTACCCTATGCGATGCTGTATCTGGCTAAACTACGTATTACTGCCAGGGGGCAGTCCACCTTTTTTGAATTAGACACGGATGCAGCTGCATGGCTGGATCACAATGAACAAGACCTCAGGAGACGGCGTGACACTGACATGGGAGACTAATGTCCGGAACACAAGTTCGAAAAGGTTGGTATGCTACCTGCAGACACTGTGAGTCTACTAGTTACATAGCGGGACACTGCACAATTCATCAAAATTAGCGTTTGGACTGAGCTTTGACGTGACGCACTATACCGAGTTAAAATATAAGCCACTGTGGGTGAGCTGTACCCACAAGTGTTCACGAAAATCCACTATGTCCAGTTGTGGGGATGTGTTTATTGGTGCCCGGTCGGCATGAGTTCACTGAACGTTTCTTGGCATGAGGGTGGTAAGAGGCGATTTGCCCTCACCTCATGCGGGTATGCAGTAAAGACAGACCAGTTCAGAACTGTTCTTTATACTTTCGCTGGTTGCGCTGTTGCGCCCTGCTCTAAAACCTAAACTTTATTGCTTCTACCAGCGGAACATACTGCCTTGCCAAGCTGTGACTATCTGCCATTTGAAGGAACTAAGTGCCTATATCAAGACATGTGACAATCTCCTGGAGTGAGGTGGAGTGGCCTCTAAGCCACGGGTGCACTACCCTACCCTATTTACCATGGCTACCACCCCAATAGTGACTTGGAACGTCCGAGGGGTCCATGACCCGTTAAAACATACTATGATCAGCTCATGCTTGAAGAAGTTAAACCCAGCCATAGTGAGCTTACAGGAGACCCATCTTACAAAAGATGCGGTTAGTTTCCTACAATATTCCTGGGTAGGCAAGGCATACCACTCCACTCACTCTGCATACCCCTCTGGGTAGATATATATTCCCATACTGCAGAATGTTTACTTTAAATGTGATACTTGCTTTTGTGTACACCCCCCCCCCCCCCCCCCCACACACCATTTTCTAGAGAGATATTGCAGCTTCTCCTGTTATACCTGGTCGATAAACCTGATGTCCCCATCATGATCATGGGAGACTTTAATGGATACCTTGATCCCAGACTGGATAGACAACCTCCTCCAGCTCAGCCCCCCATGGGTGGCAGAGGCACCATTTTGAGCCGGCTGCTGCAGGAGGTGGGCTGGACAGATGTATGGATTGCAAAGCACCCAACAACCAAACAGTTCTCATGCTTCTCTAAAACACATGGGTCCCTCTCCCGCATTGACCTCTGTGTAGGGTCTCCACAAATTTTAAATATGGTCACCAGGGTGGAATATTTTCCTAGGGGGAATCGGATCACTCCCCACTGGCTGCACACTTAACTACCCGTCCAGCTGCTTCCCTGCCCAGAGCCCTGGAAGCTGAATACCTTTTGGCTAAAACTTTTTACCTCCCACGAGCGAGTGGCAAAACAAATAAAACAATACTTAAGCGATTGCACACAGATGTTAAACTGAGATGGGATGACCTCTAGGCGCGCTGTGGTGTACTGGAGTGCGGCTTGCCAGTACACCGCAGCGTGCATACTCAAGAAACGCATCCCCTGCAGCCTGTTGTTCCCTGCGCCTCACGCCTCATCTCGAGTTTGTCTTTCGGAGCCGGCAAAACCAACTTAACGGTGGACACCTCTCTGACCAGACTGTTGACAGAGGAACTACAAGGCCCAGGACTCAGGATCGCCACCGTGACATAACCATGTCTATATTTTTATGCCTAACACTTTCTGCTGAAATGTGAGTTTGACTAATTTATGTGTATTAAAGCTTGTTAAAAAGTCTGCACCCAGAGGCGCCTCTCTCTTTTTTTGGCACGCCAAACCCCCCAGGATTAAATTAGAGCAGCTGCAATACCCAAGGGAGGGAGGGGGTTTTGCTCTCCTTAACCCTTGGATATACTACCTGGCTGCACAGTTACAGCACTTGATAGGTGCTATGGCTCCGGTAGGCACATCGGCTAAACTTATGCTGATTGGCTCAGGGGCGGAGTTGGTACCCGAGGGCCTAGAGGCTCAGCAGTTTCAACGGCCTAACAAACAAATGCCCACTTACACACTCCTTCAGAAGGTGTGGAACAAGGCTAAACAGCTACAGAACGTAACAGGGTATACAGCTTACAGCCCACTCTGGGGAAACAAAACATACACAGAACTGGCCAAAATCCAACAGGGACCAAGGTGGCGCCCTATGGGAATAACACACTTAAGACATGTTTTCCATAATGGGACTCTGCTTTCTTTTAGTGACCTACAGTCTAAATATGCACTACCATCCAGCATGCTGTTCTATTACCTACAACTAAGACATGCTGTCAGGCACAGGGTGACGCAGTAGAACGGGTACAGTCCCCCACTCCTCTCTTTCATATGTTGCAGAATGCATCAGACACAAAAGGTATAATATCTCAATGCTACCATATGCTGTTATCGTCGTTCCTGGAGGGACACCCCATGAAAGCAGCAACACAGTGGGAGGCAGATTTGGGTCCCATAACAGGGGAACAGTGGAAGGAGGCCCTGCAGGCAGTTAATACATGCTCATTGAATGTGTCACAAAAGGTATCCCAATTATATATACTACTGGGAGTGCATTATACCCCAGTAAGGCTTTACAAAATGGGCAGAGCAACTTACCCGATGTGTGGCAAGTGTAGAGCAGGGCCTGGGGACCTGATTCACCTCCTCAGGCATTGCCAGACCAACAATCCTCTTGATCCGCTAGGCTGCATACTGGGGGTTCTGGAGGGGGCGATCCCGGAGGAGGTGACGAGAACAGCTTTCGCCAGAGCACTGTTTCAGGCTAGGAAAACAATTCTTATGAGCTGGAAATCGGCTCTGCCAAAAAAAGTTACAACATGGATTCAACACATGGGAAGCATACTCATTATGGAAAAGTACATATACCAGCACAGGGGGAACCCTGGGAAATTTGATAGGCTATGGGATGCATGGCTGGATACCCCAGGAATAAGCCCCAAGGAACTAGTACAGATGAGATTGCTGAGAAGCTCATAGATGTAAATGGTAACCGGGGAGGCACCTGGATTGATATCAGAATGCATCCTAGGGCAAGGGCAGAGACACAGGAAATGCTGATTAGATGGTAAGGGCTGGCAATGTAGCATACAGTGAAAAATCCAACCAAATATGCAGGTTGTTACTCTGATTAGAAGCTAAATATATACACTATAAGATGTAGCCAAGGATTGTATGTTGGACAATTCAATGACCAAACAAAGTATACTGTGATTCATGTATGATTATATTGTATGTGTTTCATGAGCAATAAAAACCTTTTTGATTCAAAAAAAAAAAAAAAAGAAAGAAAAATGTTCATGGATATAAAAAGCCAGTATATAGGTTCAAATGCTCTTACCGGATAGTGTAGACTCAAATATTATTAACATAGATTCAGATGAGCATCAGGAACAGAAGTAAAAAATAAGTACAGCGCTGCTCTAAGCCAAAGAAAGGTAAAATAGCAGCTAACACACCTATAGACTCAAGGTGAAAAATAACATAAAAAAAAATATAAAAGTGTAGCGCTATAATCCACATCCACAAACGTGTGCATCACAGTACATAACTGCATATATAAAGTGAATGCTAACAAAACATATATGACCATAAATATGGACAATACCAAATAATTAAACTGTGTTAATCACAGGAAAAATTAAATAAAACGATAAATGTACTTAGTTATCAAATGTACCAGTGACCAGTAATAAGAAACCCGTGACGGTTCCATGAACCAAACACCTCAAAATAAAAAAATCAAAAATCATAAAGCATAACAGTCCATACTGAACATGTAAAAATATGTGAAAAAATTGTGAAGAACAACGTCACCCAAGGTCTATGGGGGGTAATAAATGGCCAGTGATGGAAAAAAACTCCCAAGTTCACAGATGGATGGTTTCACCAATTCTGGCAAGTAGGTAGACAGTAGGAAAACCACAAGTGTGCAAAGATTTTACATCAGTGCTGGGGCCATCACCAGGAGTTGAGGAGGCTTACCGGAACTATATGACCTGAAGTGGCATACGCCAAACAAGTCAGAAAGGCTTAATGACCAACGATTCTGAGGAGTGCGTCTTGTCAGATGTCATCAGCGTATGGTGGAGAAAGGGGTAACTGCACGGCTTCCTCACCCATGGACAATCCAGCATAAGCCAAACGTATAATTCATATGCCATGCGAGGAGCAAAGAAAACTCACATAGCGTAATAACGTTTTTAAAACACTAATTTATTAAAATAATTAAAAAACAAACTCACATTTTTGAAGATTGAAAAAAGCTCAAATATCATATAGCGGCAATCGTGAGGGGTCCACCCGACATGTTTCAGCTAAGAAGCCGTCATCTGGGGTATGGAACCCCCTCACCTCACCACTTAATGACCCCCACTGGGAGTGTCATGGTACCGGAAGTGTAACGATTAACATCACTTCCGGTTAATATAGATCTTACTTTAGTTATTGTGTTCCCACACACCTAGGGGCAAAAGGACAATTGTAGTCTGTTAAAAGGACCTATTCCTAATAAATTATAAAGAAAGAATCTGAAATGACAGTGAGCTTGGTCAGCTAATCCGGACGTAAACCAAGCCTCACTGTCAGTGTGGCCAGACGTCATTTGTCATAGGGGTATAGCGGCGCCCTCGCACTCCACCCATCCAGTCAAGCCTCACTGACGTACAGCGCGATGACGTCATCCCCGCACGTCCAGTGCGGAGTCGGTGCGCTCTACCTTGCTGGCCAAGCCTCGCTAACATGGTACTAGCCACATCATATAGAGAACGCTGTTGCGCTCCAGAGAGCTAGACCAAGCCTCCATCCGGGATCGGTCACTCCCTAATTCTTAAAGTGTCAGCAAAGGTGGACACCTGAAACCGAACCTAATAAGTTACTGTAACATAATGATACCAATCCACCTTAGCTTTAAAGGGATCACACTATGGTCATAGAGGGGAATCTGCCTTAAGTGTATAGTGATTAGATATATATATATAGATCATGAAATGACACTACCAATAAGGGGCATCATATGACATAATTAGTAATGTGATAAACAATATTATAACAAGACTTGAAAAAGATCTTATCACAATCACAATATTATAACAAGACTTGGAAAAGATCTTATAATCATATAGGGGCATCCCCCCAAACAGTAAATAGTATGTAAATATAAGATAAATATAACATTACTTGGATCTAATTGATATATTGGGACCAACTAGAAAGGGGAGAACATAGTAGTTATTATGCTTGATTAATGAAAGAATTGATGTCCCACTCCACGTTAATACCCTGCGGAAAATGGGACCCCAGCTCATATATCCAATATGTCTCTAAGCGCGAGACACCCCTAAGAGTCGACCCACCCCGCCAGGGTGCCACGTACCTATCAATAATGAGAAACTGGGTCCCCACAGGGTTCCGATCATGAACTTCCCTGTAGTGCCTAGGGACAGTGTGTTTAGTACTGCCTGCTTTAATGAGATTGATATGTTCCGAAACCCGTGTAGTGAAAGATCTGATAGTCCGGCCCACATATTGCTTGCCACAAGGGCAAGTCAGGAGGTAAACTATTCCTGTAGTGGCACATGTACAGAATTGTTTAATCCTATATGTACGGCCGGTTACAGTAGAAGAAAAACTATGACTGGCCTTTCTGCCGCAGGTGTTAAACTTGCAGACCAAGCACTTTTTACAGGGATAAAATCCAATCAAATCATGAAAAAAGGATGGTTTCCCTGGTGGGTTGATGTCATTAGGTGCCAACTTATTCCGAAGAGATGGAACACCTTTAAAAACCACCTTCGGGGTCTTGGGCAACAAAGGTCCCAAGATTTTATCCGTTTTTAAAACATCCCAGTGGCTTTCAAAGATTTTCTTAACATGCTTGTGCTGCATGGAGAAAGACGTCAGAAAAGACCATTTAAATTCGTCATTTGATTGTCGAGGTCTATCCTCTAGTAGTGTCTGACGATCCAATGCACAGGCATTTTCAATCTCTTTATCTAAATCTACAGAGTTATAGCCCTTCTCCAGGAACCTATCTTTCAAGGTTGTGGCCTGAACCCTAAAAGTATCAAGGTCAGTACAGTTCCTACGCAGTCATAAAAACTGACTTTTAGGAACAGATCTGATCCAGGAACTGTGATGGCAACTATCGGTCGATATGTACCCGTTTCTGTCAGTAGATTTAAAATAAGTACTGAATGTAAAAGTATGCTCCCTTCTTTCAATGACAAGATCTAAAAAGTGGATTGAGGTGGTACTAGTCTCAAAAGATAAGGCAATACCCCTATCATTGTTATTCAAGGTTGCAAAAAAATCAACCAAATCATCATGGCTGCCTGTCCACAGGAGGAGGATGTCATCTATGTACCGGGCCCATAACAAAAGGTGTGGGTTCTCCATGGCATAGACGACATCCTCCTCCCACTTGGCCATGAACAGGTTGGCCAGGCTGGGAGCAAATTTTGCTCCCATAGCCACCCCTTTATGTTGGCGATAGAATTTACCATCGAACCAGAAATAATTGTGTTGCATTGCAAACTCAATTAAATCAACGATAAAGTCTATCTGGGGTGAAGCGAGGGAGGCATCCCTATTTAAAAAACAATGTACTGCGTCCACACCTTTACGGTGTGGAATGCAGGTATAAAGGGACGCAACGTCCACAGTGGCCATGATAAGGTCACCAGAATAGGAAACATTCGATAACAGTTTGATCACATCCTTGGTATCTTTTAAATGGGACAGCATCCTAAGTACAGATGGCTGTAGAAAAAAATCTATGTATTTCCCAATTTTAGAGGTAACCGAATCGATACCACTAATTATGGGTCGACCTGGGGGATGGAGATGGTCCTTATGGACCTTGGGCAGGTAATATATAACCGGGATACGTGGGGCAAGGGGGTCTAAAAAATATCTCTCCTTTTAATTTAAAATACAAGAGTCAAAACCTTTAGCTACTAGATTCTTCAGTTCCTTTTTGTACTCATGTGAGGGATTTTTTGGTAATTCTATATAGGTCTCCCGATCTCCCAAAATGCGATGCATTTCATCCATATAGTCGGATTTATTCAATAGAACAATCCCACCGCCTTTGTCGGCGGGGTGAATGACCAAATTTTTGTTGTCACATAATGTCTTTAGACCCACTGAGGGTAAACGATTGTAAAATTTACGTTTAAGTGGGATATCAGCCAAATCCCTCAGCACTAATTCCTTAAACAAATTAATGGTAGGTGGAAGTTGTGTTGGGGGACTGAAGAGAGAGGGATTGGATAGGCCCGAATGGACAGTGCCAGACGTTGCCGCCCTGGCCACATTCCTAGTGGGATTCAAGATGATATACCTTTGGACGTTAATTTTTCTGATGAACTTTTGAATGTCGATAAACGTATCAAACTTATTAAGTTTGTACAGAGGGGCAAATTTGAGACCTTTATTCAAAATAATTTTCTCTTCTTGAGTGAGAATCGTGTCACTCAAGTTAAATACCCCCGACATGTTAGGTTCGTTTTCTTTTTTCTTCTCTGGACCCTCCTTCCTCCTCTGGACCCTCTCTTGTTTCCGGACGTCTTGTTATAATATTAATATTGTTTATCACATTACTAATTATGTCATATGATGCCCCTTATTGGTAGTGTCATTTCATGATCTATATATATATCTAATCACTATACACTTAAGGCAGATTTCCCTTTATGACCATAGTGTGATCCCTTTAAAGCTAAGGTGGATTGGTATCATTATGTTACAGTAACTTATTAGGTTCGGTTTCAGGTGTCCACCTTTGCTGACACTTTAAGAATTAGGGAGTGACCGATCCCAGATGGAGGCTTGGTCTAGCTCTCTGGAGCACAACAGCGTTCTCTATATGATGTGGCTAGTACCATGTTAGCGAGGCTTGGCCAGCAAGGTAGAGCGCACCAACTCCGCACTGGAAAAATATTGGAGTTTTCGGGACTTTAAATGAGGGACATGGGGAATGCGCCTCCATCCCTAATTTAGAGAAAAAAGGAAAGGAGTTTGGGACTTTAAATGAGGCCCACGGACATCAGGAGGTAAAGGAAAAATGTTGTTTATTGGTCATGAAGTCTGTATCAAAACATATCACAATTATAGACTGCATGTCAAAGAAGAACATTGTAATAAATGTCATTCAATATACCTACGCACATATGTGTGAGCGCATGCAATAAGCATCAAGAATACATCAATATGTCAAACTAGAGGCCACATGATAGTCACAAGTGATCAATGGATACATACAATGATAAAAGATATATATACACATAAAAGCAGCATAGGACAGTAATCGTAAAAAATATATATAAACCCGTAATTGATTGAAGAAAGATGTTCTGAGTTGATAGTGTGATATGAGCATGTATCTGCGTAACAAAATGCCCAATGCGTTTCGTGTAAACCACTCATCAGGGGCACAGTGCTCAAACATATCTATGGGGTATAGTAGAGTAAACAATTAATCCATATGCAACCAATAGTAGCCGGGGGAAGCAAACGTGCACCCCAGAGTACTTACATAAAATCATTGCAGAGGAGGTGTGGTGATGATGGAGCCAAGGCCATATTAGTAGTCCGTACCGGGAGCTGAGGTGACCGAAACACACACTGGCGGGGCGCATGCACAGAACCCCCCCCACATACACAGAACCCGGAGCACTGGATCTAGGGATGAGACAGTGATCTGCCAGTAATGACTGCCAAACGGAGTCTGAGAAAGAGGGAAGGTACATATTCAGTAAACCATATTGTACTGATAGGGTAATTAAGAAATATATATGTATCAGATGCGTAGAAACTGAAATTGGAGAAGTCAAAGCAACAAAGGGAAACCCAGCTGGGGATAAAAGAAAACAGGGGAAAATGAGAAACAAAAAGAAAAATATATTAAAAGGATAAGAATTAAAAATAAAATAAAATAAAAAATAATAATAAATGAGTGGAAAATTATAAGTGAAATGAGTGATAAAATAGACTAAATATGAATAAAAGATGAAGGGATGAATAACATACAATCCCCATGGGATGTGGTATGAATAAAAAAGTAACAAACGCAGACCTAATTGGTAAGTGAAACCAAAAAGACAGGGGGGAAAAAAAGGGGGAGAAAAAAGGAAAAATAGAAAAAGAAATAGTGGCTGATTGTGAAAAAAATAAATATGTGGATGGGGTAGCTGAGTAGGAGCTTACATGTTTCCCAGGATGTATACATGTGCTATAGTGAGGTCTGTCATCATCTCTATGCAGCGCCCAGACTGTGTCGGGAGGGGCCATATATGTACACCCGCCCTAACCACGTGCACGCTAACGGACACCAGCGTCACGCAGGTACGGTATATGCAGGGAAGGGCTCCAGCGTGGGCGAAAAGCACCGCCCACAGGGGATGCCCACATGACCCCGCTGACAGTCCGAGATGCCAAACCTAATGCCTGCACGCCGTGACGTCAATTGACATCGCCTGTGCAGCAGGATGCGTGGCGCCGATGCGCTGTGAGCGCCCGCCCGCCCCCCGCATACATCCACTCCCCCCGATCCTAATAGGACAGGAGGGAGTGACGGGGGGGGGAGGGGGGACACACAGAGCGCATCGCAGCTCCCGGAAATTGGACAACAAAGCAGCCCTGGTGATTCAAAAACCACATCATTCCCCAAAAGGGGAAAGTGTGTGTAACAAGCTGTGCTGCCTAATCCCATGGACACACATAGTTGTGTCCATTGAGAGTGTGTATAAACCCGGACAAGGTAAAAAACCTTCCAGGGCTGAAAAAAGAAAAAACCTAGCCTGTGAGTAGCAGGGGAACACTGCTAGCTCTGTCCGTGGACCTCCATCCCTAATTGCGGAAAAATATTGGAGTTTTCGGGACTTTAAATGAGGCGCATGGGGAATGCGCCTCCATCCCTAATTTAGAGAAAAAAGGAAAGGAGTTTGGGACTTTAAATGAGGCCCACGGACATCAGGAGGTAAAGGAAAAATGTTGTTTATTGGTCATGAAGTCTGTATCAAAACATATCACAATTATAGACTGCATGTCAAAGAAGAACATTGTAATAAATGTCATTCAATATACCTACGCACATATGTGTGAGCGCATGCAATAAGCATCAAGAATACATCAATATGTCAAACTAGAGGCCATATGATAGTCACAAGTGATCAATGGATACATACAATGATAAAAGATATATATACACATAAAAGCAGCATAGGACAGTAATCGTAAAAAATATATATAAACCCGTAATTGATTGAAGAAAGATGTTCTGAGTTGATAGTGTGATATGAGCATGTATCTGCGTAACAAAATGCCCAATGCGTTTCGTGTAAACCACTCATCAGGGGCACAGTGCTCAAACATATCTATGGGGTATAGTAGAGTAAACAATTAATCCATATGCAACCAATAGTAGCCGGGGGAAGCAAACGTGCACCCCAGAGTACTTACATAAAATCATTGCAGAGGAGGTGTGGTGATGATGGAGCCAAGGCCATATTAGTAGTCCGTACCGGGAGCTGAGGTGACCGAAACACGCACTGGCGGGGCGCATGCACAGAACCCCCCCCACATACACAGAACCCGGAGCACTGGATCTAGGGATGAGACAGTGATCTGCCAGTAATGACTGCCAAACGGAGTCTGAGAAAGAGGGAAGGTACATAATCAGTAAACCATATTGTACTGATAGGGTAATTAAGAAATATATATGTATCAGATGCGTAGAAACTGAAATTGGAGAAGTCAAAGCAACAAAGGGAAACCCAGCTGGGGATAAAAGAAAACAGGGGAAAATGAGAAACAAAAAGAAAAATATATTAAAAGGATAAGAATTAAAAATAAAATAAAATAAAAAATAATAATAAATGAGTGGAAAATTATAAGTGAAATGAGTGATAAAATAGACTAAATATGAATAAAAGATGAAGGGATGAATAACATACAATCCCCATGGGATGTGGTATGAATAAAAAAGTAACAAACGCAGACCTAATTGGTAAGTGAAACCAAAAAGACAGGGGGGAAAAAAAGGGGGAGAAAAAAGGAAAAATAGAAAAAGAAATAGTGGCTGATTGTGAAAAAAATAAATATGTGGATGGGGTAGCTGAGTAGGAGCTTACATGTTTCCCAGGATGTATACATGTGCTATAGTGAGGTCTGTCATCATCTCTATGCAGCGCCCAGACTGTGTCGGGAGGGGCCATATATGTACACCCGCCCTAACCACGTGCACGCTAACGGACACCAGCGTCACGCAGGTACGGTATATGCAGGGAAGGGCTCCAGCGTGGGCGAAAAGCGCCGCCCACAGGGGATGCCCACATGACCCCGCTGACAGTCCGAGATGCCAAACCTAATGCCTGCACGCCGTGACGTCAATTGACATCGCCTGTGCAGCAGGATGCGTGGCGCCGATGCGCTGTGAGCGCCCGCCCGCCCCCCGCATACATCCACTCCCCCCGATCCTAATAGGACAGGAGGGAGTGACGGGGGGGGAGGGGGGACACACAGAGCGCATCGCAGCTCCCGGAAATTGGACAACAAAGCAGCCCTGGTGATTCAAAAACCACATCATTCCCCAAAAGGGGAAAGTGTGTGTAACAAGCTGTGCTGCCTAATCCCATGGACACACATAGTTGTGTCCATTGAGAGTGTGTATAAACCCGGACAAGGTAAAAAACCTTCCAGGGCTGAAAAAAGAAAAAACCTAGCCTGTGAGTAGCAGGGGAACACTGCTAGCTCTGTCCGTGGACCTCCATCCCTAATTGCGGAAAAATATTGGAGTTTTCGGGACTTTAAATGAGGCGCATGGGGAATGCGCCTCCATCCCTAATTTAGAGAAAAAAGGAAAGGAGTTTGGGACTTTAAATGAGGCCCACGGACATCAGGAGGTAAAGGAAAAATGTTGTTTATTGGTCATGAAGTCTGTATCAAAACATATCACAATTATAGACTGCATGTCAAAGAAGAACATTGTAATAAATGTCATTCAATATACCTACGCACATATGTGTGAGCGCATGCAATAAGCATCAAGAATACATCAATATGTCAAACTAGAGGCCATATGATAGTCACAAGTGATCAATGGATACATACAATGATAAAAGATATATATACACATAAAAGCAGCATAGGACAGTAATCGTAAAAAATATATGTAAACCCGTAATTGATTGAAGAAAGATGTTCTGAGTTGATAGTGTGATATGAGCATGTATCTGCGTAACAAAATGCCCGACGCGTTTCGTGTAAACCACTCATCAGGGGCACAGTGCTCAAACATATCTATGGGGTATAGTAGAGTAAACAATTAATCTATATGCAACCAATAGTAGCTGGGGGAAGCAAACGTGCACCCCAGAGTACTTACATAAAATCATTGCAGAGGAGGTGTGGTGATGATGGAGCCAAGGCCATATTAGTAGTCCGTACCGGGAGCTGAGGTGACCGAAACACGCACTGGCGGGGCGCATGCACAGAACCCCCCCACATACACAGAACCCGGAGCGTCAGTGAGGCTTGACTGGATGGGTGGAGCACGACGGCGCCGCTATACCCCTATGACAAATGACGTCTGGCTACACTGACAGTGAGGCTTGGTTTACGTCCGGATTATTTCTGGATTAGCTGACCAAGCTCACTGTCATTTCGGATTCTTTCTTTATAATTTATTAGGAATAAGTCCTTTTAACAGACTACAATTGTCCTTTTGCCCCTAGGTGTGTGGGAACACAATAATTAAAGTAAGATCTATATTAATCGTTACACTTACGGTACCATGACACTCCCAGTGGGGGTCATTATGTGTTTATTAAGTGGTGAGGTGAGGGGGTTCCATACCCCAGATGATGGCTTCTTAGCTGAAACATGTCGGGTGGACCCCCTCACGATTGCCGGTATATGATATTTGAGCTTTTTTCGATCTTCAAAAATGTGAGTTTGTTTTTTAATTATTTTAATAAATTAGTGTTTTAAAAACGTTATTACGCTATGCGAGTTTTCTTTGCTCCTCGCATGGCATATGAATTATACGTTTGGCTTATGCTGGATTGTCCATGGGTGAGGAAGCCATGCAGTTACTCCTTTCTCCACCATACGCTGATGACATCTGACAAGACGCACTCCTCAGAATCGTTGGTCATTAAGCCTTTCTGACTTGTTTGGCGTATGCCACTTCAGGTCATATAGTTCCGGTAAGCCTCCTCAACTCCTGGTGATGGCCCCGGCACTGATGTAAAATCTTTGCACACTTGTGGTTTTCCTACTGTCTATCTACTTGCCAGAATTGGTGAAACTTGGGAGTTTTTTTCCATCACTGGCCATTTATTACCCCTATAGACCTTGGGTGACGTTGTTCTTCACAATTTTTTCACATATTTTTACATATTCAATATGGACTGTTATGCTTTATGATTTTTTATTTTTTATTTTGAGGTGTTTGGTTCATGGAACCGTCACGGGTTTCTTATTACTAGTCACTGGTACATTTGATAACTAAGTACATTTATCGTTTTATTTAATTTTTCCTGTGATTAACACAGTTTAATTATTTGGTATTATCCATATTTATGGTCATATATGTTTTGTTAGCATTCACTTTATATATGCACTTATGTACTGTGATGCACACGTTTGTGGATGTGGATTATAGCGCTACACTTTTATATTTTTTTTAGATGAGCATCAGGAGACTAAGCTCTCCCAGACTTTAAAACTGTATAGCAGATCCACCATTCGTTCCCACATCAGTCATGGTAAATGTCTCACTCAGTAGGCCAATTGTCATAGAAGCAAAAAGACTCTTTACATAGTGTAAAACTATTTATATCCAATTTATTAAAAGAATATAGCACTTACATCCAACAGGAAGAAAACAGGCATTTCATCATAAAATCCAATAAACCATGGTAATCGAATGCAGTTGTTAGATCAACATCTACTTGGCATGTTTCGTCTGATAAGACAACATCAGCATTTGAACCTATATACTGGTGACGGCTTACACACCGTGGTGATCTTTGGATTATAAAGGCTTTCTTCTATCAATATGGAAATTTGATACACTTTGGGGTTTTTATATTTATGAACATTTTTCTTTTTGATGTCACGTATGGACTATAATTTATATACATAAGTGAATGGTTCAATCTGGATATTATTGTATGATACACCATTTGTTTGAATTTGTTTTATCAATATATGGCACTTTCTGAATAAGTCACTGTGGGGCTCATTTACTATAGCACCGAAAAAATAATCCTGCAGTCCCAGAAAAAAGCGCCCAATTAAGGCCAATTAAGACTTCAACTCTCAGAAACTGGGTGCTAATGCAAATGGAAAGCAGCACTATTGCCGGCAAACATGACTGTTAGATCACATATGCGGGAATAGTAGAAGTCAATGGGGCTGAACCTGCAAAATCCAAAGGCTTACTGAAGGCTTATATGCAAGTTCTTTGCCATAAAAAGTATATGGGGACCTGGGTCCTGCCCCAGGGGACATATATCAATTGGAAAAAATGTTTTTAAAACGGCCGTTTTTTCAGTAGCAGTGATTTTACTAATGCTTAAAGTGAAACAATAAAAATGAAAAATTCCTTTAAATATATTGTGCCTGGGGGGTGTCTATAGTATGCCTGTAAAGTAGTGCACCTTTCCCGTGTTTATTACAGTACCGCAGCAAAATTACATTTCTAAAGGAAAAAATATCATTCAAAATTGCTTGCAGCTGTAAGGAAGATGGAGAAGACCGGAGGAAGAAGCGGAGGAAGATGACGGAGGAAGAAGCGGGTGAAGAAGAAGCTGGAGGAAGAAGGAGGAAACCAAAGGAACTTTTGGCCATTTCGAAGTTTTGAACCATACTAGACCTGGGCCTGGTATAGACCTGGGGGAACCCCACGCCATTTTTGGTCAGTTTTGGCATGGTATAGATGGGGGGAGACCCCATGCAGTTTTTTTGCATTTTTTTGGGCTGGCATTTTTTTTTACTTTCAGTGGGGAAGCTGCTGACAGCTGATGACTCATTGGTTGTTAAGGACGTGGCAGCTGGCTTCCCGACCCACCGGTTAGCAACTAGCTATATACAGTGTGAAAATAATAACCGCAAAACACATCAAAAATCACATCATAAACGCAACAGTTGTGTTTCTGGTGTGGTTCCATTGAAATCTATTACCCGCAAATCGCGCGAAAAAAATCCCAGACAATTTCCAAAAATGCACTGGCCGCAAAATGCATAGATGTGAACTAGTACCATGTTAAACCATGTTAAATGGACTGTAGAGTGTTTCTGCAAACTGCAAAGCGCACTAAAAAATGCATAGGTGGGAACCTAGGGTCAGGGCCAGTTCACACTGAAGTGATGCGGGAACCCTGCAAATCCAGTGCGGGTACCCGCATCGCAGACAACTCGAAGGAAGTTCACACTGCCATATGCGAACTGCTGGGAGTGTCAGTAGAAAGCTGATGACACCCCCAAATCCGTTCGCATATCGTAGAGGGAACTGCAAATTCAGACAACAACCATGCGATCCGATTCTGCTGCGGACCAAAAAAAAGGGTCCTGTGCGAGTTTGGTCCGAAAGCGATGCAAATTTAACAATACAATCTGTATGGCTGAGGCTGCATCACACAGACATTGCATGTGATTTGCAGTGCGGGGAAAATCACGACTGATGTCGAACAGCACAGCAGTGTAAACTGGCCCTAAGGCCCCTTTCACACTTTTGTGATTTTTCCTGCGACTCCTGTGTCCATAGACTTCAAGATTACACTGCCATTACTTCAAATCACATCAAATGTGTGGCAAAAAGCACTGCAAAATCACGGGACTTTCTGGTCGCACAAGTGTGAAAAGGGCCTTATGGACCTCAAGTCGGCCAAGTGTGAAAGGAACCTAATGAGATTCATTGAATTAGGCCCCATTTACACTTGTGCAACCAATGCCTGTGTAATCTTGCGGTATATGGACCTCAAGTTGCATCAAAGTCAAACCAAAGTAGTGCAGGGGTGAATTTGACCCACTTGCAGGATGCACAAGTGAGAATAGGGCCTAATTCAAAGGTATTATCCATAAAGCTCATACACACTGCTGTGACCTGCAAGTCACACTATTTTGCTGCCACTTTGCTGCTGCAACTTGGCCCAAATTCTGGGAATTCCTGTGTAATATTGCGCCCTACATACCTCAAGTCACATGAAAGTCACACCAAAGTAGTACAGGGACTACTTTGAAGTTGTTGCAACTTGAAGTAGCACAGATATGAATGGTTATCATTGAGAATCATGGGGTACAACTTGTCATGCAACTCGGAGGTCCAAATTTGCTGGAAAAGTCACCCAACTGTGAAACAAGTCATATATATTTTAATAGAAAGGAGCTCTCATTTATATTTGCATAGCCCTTACTGATTAACATCAGCAGAACAAATGCAGGAAGTGATGTGTGCACACAAATGTGTGGTGATGCCAAACAAATCAATGAACCCCACCCACACCAAATCTAACTACCACATCCACCCCCACATTCAGTAAGCACAAGTACATATACTACAATTACCCGGCAAATGAACAGCACCTCCTCTTTGCTAAAGAGGGACCTCGCCATGTCCACCTAGATGGAGATCCTTACTAGCACAGGAACTTCCGGGTAATTACAATGACTCATTTCCAGGTCAGAAGGTGAAACCCCGCTCTTTTGATCGCAGCTGCAAATATTTGATCGCAACCACAATTAGAAATGTTTTATTTTTGTTTGTTTGCAGATATACGAAACTGTATTTCTACATTTGATATTTGAAGGTAAACTTAAGGGAGTTTGATAAGAAATGGTGTCCCTGGGATAGCAGAAGCTGAATTACAAAAGGCCATTTTGAGCCCTGGTTCACACTGACAGCGGGAGGAAATCGTGCGAGTTCAGCTGAACTCACACAATTTCATTCCCGCATGTCAATCCCAACTGCGGGGTGAATTTCAGAGACATCTGTGCTGGTTTCTGCACTGATGTCAATAAAAATCACACCTTGAAGTTGCCAAAAAGTTGTACAGAAACTTTTTGAAATAGTGGCGCCGCACCAATTAGAGCGGTGCAAATACCACTGATTTGACATGTCAAATCGCACCAATGTAAACCAGGGCTGACACATATAACACTGCCTATCCACCAGCTGAATTCATTACCTGCAATTCTCCACAGCTGTTATATATGAAGATTCCACCTTTATCATTTACTTGCAGGTGTGCTAAAAAGATTAGTTTGTTTGGTGCACAAATATATATAGAAATTATATAAAAGAAAGATATTGCACTTCCCCAAAACTACCACCCCCAAAATTAATTGAAAAGAAAAGAGAAAAAAAAACACAACAAACCAGCTCAATAATGTACTTTTATTTTGCCAGCAGAAACAAAATTATGTACATGCATTTACTAATATCTCTACAGTATATATGGTGCTACATTTAGCAAAACAGTTAGCAATTGGGTTTTAAGGGCTCTGCTCATAGGAGCTTACAATCTAAAATTTGTCTAAACCTTAGAGTGGATACAGCTTTACTTTCAGTGAATAACAGGCAACACATCACATTTTTATCTGAAAGATTATAGAAACATACTTAAAGTGGAGGTCCACCACAAAAAAATTGCACCAAAAAATCCCTAAAAAATTGGAGGAAAAAAAAAAAAAATTTTTTACTCACCTGAAATAGCTGTTGCTAGGCAGTTTTCCTAATCTGCTTCTTCCTACGCCGCAGTGATGTTCTGTCTTCTCCTCCCCACGTTGTCTTCTGGGAATGGGGCGTGGTGTGTTATGGGAACTGTGTGTGTCTCACAACACATCGCATCCCATTCACAAAGCACAGAGCGACTCGCGCATGCGCAGTAGGAAACGGTCAGTGAAGCCGTAAGGCTCCACTGCCTGTTTCCCTTAGTTAGATGGATGGGTTGGCCTCGGGCGGCCGACATCGCGGGCACCCAGGACAGGTAAGTGTGCTTATTTAAAGTCAGCAGTGTTTGTAGCTGCTGACTTTTAATTTTTTTTTTCCTGGCCGGAACCCCCCTTTAAGGCATTATTCTTACAAAGCATTCCACCATAATATTAAAAAAGGCATATATTCAAAATATAACACCCACCACCAGCCCACATTCCACACACGTACATACATTGGTGGGTATGTTCTGCTGGAAGCTGCATTTCTGTGTACATGATTAAGCAATGAGATCAAAGAGTAGAAGCTCAGCACATGCTCCCAAACCATGTTTGCATGGTCTGACAGGAACAATACACACACAACATTGACAACATGGCAACATAAACCCACTTTTGATTGAAAAAATGCACAAGAATTTCAGCAAACAGCCCTAGTTGGGCGTTTGTCAATATACACAACATCATTCCTTCTCCCCCACAAATCACAGAAAAAAACTTAGCCTTTTCAGGCCAAACAAACCCCCCCTACTGCAGTTAGATAAGATAGGTTGTATTGTTAGCACATTGACACACGCCCAATAAAAGTACACGCCCACCAGAATCTTTCAATCTGTCTCTTCATGTATGTCTAAAGTGATTGCACCTGATGAGCAGGAACACATAATACTATTCGCAACTGTGTTAGCCCTTGACTATGTGCATCAAATCTCCAACTACAGGCCAGAGATCAAAGTCCATTTGCATCCACATAAACAAAGCAATAGTTTTCTAAGCATATGTACCTGTGCAGTGTAAATTCTACAATTTTAAATGTCCAAGTCCCTGGGCATGATAAGTGCTAACAAACATTAACATCAGTCCGTGGCTGCAATGTGCTTCCAATCTAAAGTCCAAAACTAACTTTCTTACATTAGAGACTATTTCGACAGGAGACAAATAGAATGCCAGCATGTCTTTGGATTGTGGTGAGAAACCCACACAGGGAGAAGAAACTTCAACACAAGAATTAGCATGTTGGGGAGTTGAACCAGCAACCCCAAGGGCTGCTAGACACACTTGCTACCCACTTAGCCAGCAGGCAGCCTCATGCATGTTGCCTGCATCTCTCTGATGTGAACCAGCCCTAAGTCCATAGCCACGCTCAGTATCACAAGCAATGTACAATATATTGACCTAAGTATTGGGGCGCCTGCTTTTAAATGCACATGCACTGTAATGGCATCCCAGTCTTAGTCCGTAGGGTTCAAAATTCTTTTGGCCCACCCTTTGCAGCTATAACAGCTTCAACCCTTCTGTGAAGGCTTTCCACAAGGTTTAGGAGTATGTCTATGGGAATGTTTGACCATTCTTCCAAGTGCATTTATGAGGTCAGGCACTGATATTGGACAAGAAGGCCTGGCTTACAGTCTCTGCTCTAATTCATCCCCAAGGTGTTCTGTTGTGTTGAGGTCAGGATTCTGTGGCCATTCAAGTTCTTCCACTCCAAACTCACTCATCAATGTCTTTGTGGACCTTGCTTTGTGCACTGGTCCAACTCATTTGGTGGAGGGGGGATTATGATGTGTGATTGTTTTTCAAGGGTTGGGCTTGGCCTCTTAGTTCCAGTGAAGGGAACTCTTAAGGCATCAGCATACCAAGACATTTTGGACAATTTCATGCTCCCAACTTTGTGGGAACAGTTTGGGGATGGCCCCTTCCTGTTCCAAAATGACTGCACACTAGTGCACAAAGCAAGGTCCATAAAGACATGGACGACCGAGTTTGGGGTGGAGGAACTTGACTGGCCTGCACAGAGTCCTGACCTCAACCCAATTGAACACCTTTTGGCTGAACTAGGGCAGAGACTGCAAGCCAGGCCTTCTCTTCCAACATCAGTGCCTGGCCTCACAAATGCACTACTGGAGGAATGGTCAAACATTCCCATAGATGCACTAAACCTTGTGGACAGCCTTCCTAGTCTTCCCAGAAGCTGTTCTAGCTGCAAAGGGTGGGCCAAATAAAAAATTACCCTGCGGACTATGACTGGGCTGCCATTAAAGTTCATGTGTGTGTAAAGGCAGGTGTCCCAATACTTTTGGCTAGATAGTGTATCTGCAAGATGTACAATGGTGGTGGAACCCTCCTACACATAAATACTACATTTAGACATAGTTTTAGGACCTGGGAGACGAGACAACTTCTCTACATGAAGCGCTATGTTTGGGCTTCAAACCCAGACACTCAGGGATGCTAAGCAGAAGTGCTAACCTCTAAGCCACAAAGCTGCCACATGTGAGAGCCTCCTACACCTAAATGCACATAAATACTGAATTTCTTTGGACATACAGGTGGTGGAATTACATTACACAAGAGTTATTCTTCTTGCTTTATTCTGTGATATGTGCTGGTTCTTTGTGGGTGAGTGCAGAATAGTGATATTACCCTCCAATTTTTGGGAATTACATTTCAATTTCTGATGTTGGTACACATATCACATTTTTTGGGCTCAAATTATGATTATTTGGAAATAATAAAAAGCACAAAAAATTGTGACTCATTTTAAATTTGCATCAGCAATGGTATTGTTCGTGGTTTGTAAAGACACCTTTGTGAGTTTGGGTAAAGATTGTTGAGAGATGGAGAGTAACAAGTGAAAGTGACAAAGAAAAATATATTTTACCAAAACATCAAAACATTCCACATTCTAGCATTCTTACAAACATAATATATTAAGTAGAAGCAACAATGTTGCAAAGGAAAATGTATTTAAGAGAAAGATACATCTCAACATTAAAAGGATTTATTTGGGGAAGTTACAATGGTACCATTAGAATCAATGGCTAAAACTTGCATTGGACTATAATAGCACAGATTTCCACTCCCAAAAAAATGCTCTTTAACACAGCGCTCATTTTGGTATTCACTATAGCGCCCTGTAAAAAAGACATTGGAGCTAAAATGAGACCTATTTGCAGGTCTGAGCATGCTCTGTTGTGTTGGCACCTAGTTGTACAAAAAGGGGAATTGATCTCTTCTCAGACTTTTAAAGATATTTCAGTGTAGAAATCACGCTTTCTCACAGTTTAAAAGCAGATTATCTTTAAATAATATACAGCATATTTCATTACTATTTAGGCAATTATATCATGCTCTAAACATTATTTCCATGTGCACTACTCCAGGTTATAGCAGAGTAAGGGTTTGGGCGCTATGTGTTTTCAGGTAACTAGAGTAAATTCGATTTTGGGAGTATTTTTTTACCGATGTACATGTATAGCGCAGTACTTTTTAACTTTCCATAATCATGCACAATGTTTGTCAAATTGTGGTGTTTGCAGCTGTTTAATCTATAGGTCTATAGCACAGTATACTATTGCAATTTATCAATTAATAATTATAGTCAATTCAAAATGGGACGAAATGCCCATTTTCATTATATGGCTCATTTGAACAATCCCATAAACAATAAAGATTAGTCTAGTTCCCACTCAAAAAATAATTGTAGTACAACTGCTGTACACACGTTTGGCTTTTGTAATAGTTTACTAAGGGAACAGTGTTCAATAAATGTTGATATACAGTATCTCACAAAAGTGAGTACACCCCTCACATTTTTGTAAATATTTTAATATATTTTTTTATGTGACAACACTGAAGAAATGACACTTTGCTAAAATGTAAAGCAATGTACAGCTTGTATAACAGTGTGAATTTGCTGTCCCCTCAAAATAACTCAACACACAGCCATTAATGTCTAAATCGCTGGCAACAAAAGTGAGTACACCCTTAAGTGAAAATTAAGGGCTTAAAGTGTCAATATTTTGTGTGTCCACCATTATTTTCCAGCACTGCCTTAACCTTCTTGGGCATGGAGTTCACCAGAGCTTCACAAGTTGCCACTGGAGTCCTCTTCCACTCCTCCATGATGACATCACAAAGCTGGTGGATGTTAGAGACCTTGCACTCCTCCACCGTCTGTTTGAGTATGCCCCACAGATGCTCAATAGGATTTAGATCTGGTGACATGATTGGCCAGTCCATCACCTTTACCCTCAACTTCTTTAGCAAGGTAGTGGTCGTCTTGGAGGTATGTTTGGGATCCTTATCATATTGGAATACTGCCCTGTGACCCAGTCTCCGAAGGAGGGGATCATGCACTGCTTCAGTATGTCACAGGACATGTTGGCATTCATGGTTCCCTCAATGAACTGTAGCTCCCCAGTGCTGGCAGCACTCATGCAGCCCCAGACCATGACACCACCATACTTGACTGTAGGCAAGACACACTTGTCTTTGTACTCCTCACCTGGTTGCCACCACACATGCTTGACACCATCTGAACCAAATAAGTTTATTTTGGTCTCATCAGACCACATGACATGGTTCCAGTAATCCATGTCCTTAGTCTGCTTGTCTTCAGCAAACTGTTTGTGGGCTTTCTTGTGCATCATCTTTGGAAGGGGCTTCCTTCTGGGATCACAGCCATGCAGACCAATTTGATGCAGTGTGCGGTCTGAGCACTGGCAGGCTGACCCTCCACCCCTTCAACCCCTTCAACCTCTGCAGCAATACTGGCAGCACTCATACGTCTATTTCCCAAAGACAATCTTTGGATATGACAATGTATCTTGGCCACCGTGCTGCAGCTCAGTTTCAGGGTCTTGGCAATCTTATAGCTTAGGCCATCTTTATGTAGAGCAATAATTCTTTTTTTTAAGATCCTTAGAGAGTTCTTTGCCATAAGGTGTCATGTTGAACTTCCAGTGACCAGTATGATAGAGTGAGAGCGATAACACCAAATTTAACACACCTGCTCCCCATTCACACCTGAAACCTTGTAACACTAACGAGTCACATGACACTTTTGTTGCCAGCGGTTTAGACATTAACGGCTGTGTGTTGAGTTATCTTGAGCGGACAGCAAATTTACACTGTTATACAAGCTGTACACTTACTACTTTACATTGTAGCAAAGTGTAATTTCTTCAGTGTTGTCACATGAAAAGATAGAATAAAACATTTACAAAAATGTGAGGGGTGTACCCACTTTTGTGAGATACTGTAATTATCAAGAAGCTACAGTATGTTCAAAATAAAATAGGATTGAATAAAAAAATACATTTTTTGCTTGGGTTGGTTTTATATATACACACACACAGTATATTTAAAATATCAGAATACATTTGGAAAAAGTTCTTGCTTGATCATTTTCATGGCAAATACTGTGCGAATTAGAGAAAGGGTTTTTGACTGCTGAGGTTTTATCATCGTCATCATATTAATAGGTGTTTTTCCTGTAAGAAAACAGTGAAACAAGAATAATTTCCATTGGAATAATAATAAGAAAGATTAAAGTATAGTTTAGTAGCATCAAAAATTCATTGTAGACAATAGTTCCAGTTGAACATTGTTATCATGGCATCAAAACTTAATGTACAGTGCCTTGCAAAAGTATTCACCCCCCTTGGCTTTTTGTTACATTAAAGCCTTTTTTTTAACAATCAAAGGTGCTTTATTGTTGTCAAGACGGGCAAGTCAAAGCATACAGATTGACTTAGAACAAAACAATACAAAATGCTTGCATTTCATACAGGAAGCAGGGAAAGAACACAACCGTAATATGTCAGTGCAGTTAATTACATACTAGATAGTAATCGCAAGGAGCAACAGGTTTAATAGGAGGAAGAAGACTCATAGATAGTACATAACCCCCTCCCTCCAAAAGCTTCTAGGTATTGGTCCATGGGGCCCACACTTTGTCATATTTCCATTGACAACCCCTGTTTATATAAGTTAATCTGTAAATGGGCAGGGCAGTGTCTTTTAAGGCTTCCTAGGAGGAAAAAGAAGGGGGGAGAGGGAGATCCATTTCAGGAGAATCTCCTTTTTTGCATAAAACAGGAGACAGGATACCAACAGTTTTAAATGATGGGAACGCTGCGTATCATCATGAATCCCCAACAGCACCAATTCGGGTTTAACTGGGAGGGACAACTGCAGCTGAAGATTTATTTCGCTGAAGACCTTTGACCAAAACAATGTTATAATCGGGCATGCATAGAACATATGGAAGAACATCCCCACCTGTGTCCTGCACTTGGGGCATAAGGGATCCCAGTCTGGAAAAATATGATGCAGTTTCTGGGGAGTGTAGCAGATTTTGCGCAGGAATTTTACCTGAATAAGCTTATCCCTAGAGGAGATGACCAACCTGGGACCCTGTTCTAGACAGTCATCCCAGTCCTCTCTGTCCAGTGATGGTATGTCACTCTGCCCAGAAGTGCAGCATATAAAGCTAATAAGAGCTTGTCTAAGTCTCCGGGGGATACAAGTTCCTCAATAGGGTTGGCCTGAAGGAGTGGCGGTTGGGGAAACTGTGCTCTAACGGCATGTTGCAGCTGTGGGTATGGAAACCACATCCATTGGGGTAACTGGAATTTGTGAAGTAGGTCATTCATCGGAAGTAAGACACCCTGAGGCATAACATCTCCCAGGATGATGATACCATGCTTGGCCCAGCCCTGCTGATCCGGCAGGGTGCGGAACTGTGATAGACTGGGATTACCTAAGAGTGGGTGGGCCGGAGACCACTGGTTGGGACACTCAAACCTCTGTCTAGCAGCCACCCACACCCTCCAAGTAGCCCTCGTTGGGCCAGGGACCTTTGTGTAAGCCTTCAGGCCCCTACATACAAAATTCCGTAAATCAGCCAGGGAGCCCAAGCTAACTGCCTCCAAACAGGTGGCTGCATTTGACTTTGAGCCCATGAACCACCACTGGACTGTCACCAGCATTGCAGCCCAGTAGTAGAAATTGGGCAGAGCCAATCCTCCCAGGTGAGCTGGAAGCCACAGGGTAGATTGCGCCAGTCGAGGGACCCAGCCATGCCAGAGAAAGGACCCCACACATTGCTCGATTTCCTTAAACAATGAGACCGGGAACCATATAGGACAGTTTCAGAAGAGGTAGTTAAATTTAGGTAGCAACACCATTTTAGGGAGGTTAATCCATCCCAGTAGATTAAGGGGAAGGTTAGCCAAGGAGGCGCACTTGGCTTTCAAGGTCGTCAACAGAGGGAGAAGGTTCTTCTCCATATAGTTAGCAGGATTTTTACATTATAGCCTTTAGTTCAGTGTTTTTTAAATCTGAATTATAAGTGATGGATCAAAACACAATAGTCTAAGGTGGCGAAGTAAAATTAGAAAAATATATACATTAAACTATTTTTAAGAAATAAAAAACTGATAATTGGCATGTGCGTATGTATTCACCCCCGTTGTTATGAAGTTCATAAAAAGCTCTGGTGCAACCAATTAGCTTCAGAAGTCACATAATTAGTGAAATGATGTCCATCTGTGTGCAATCTAAGTGTCACATGATCTGTCATTACATATACACACCTTTTTAAAGGCCCCAGATGCTGCAACACCGAAGCAAGAGGCACCACTAACCAAACACTGCCATGAAGACCAAGGAGCTCTCCAAACAAGTAAGGGACAATGTTGTTGAGAAGTACAAGTCAGGGTTAGGTTATAAAAAAAATCCAAGTCTTTGATGATCCCTAGGATCACCATCAAATCTACCATAACCAAATGGAAAGAACATGGCACAACAGCAAACCTGCCAAGAGACGGCAGCACACCAAAACTCACGGACCGGGCAAGGAGGGCATTAATCAGAGAGGCAGCACAGAGACCTAAGGTAACCCTGGAGGAACTGCAGAGTTCCACAGCAGAGACTGGAGTATCTGTACATAGGACGTCAATAAGCCGTACGCTCCATAGAGTTTGGCTTTATGGCAGAGTGGCCAGAAGAAAGTCATTACTTTCAGCAAAAAACAAAATGGCACGTTTTGAGTTTGCGAAAAGGCATGTGGGAGACTCCCAAAATGTATGGAGGAAGGTGCTCTTGTCTGATGAGACTAAAATTGAAGTTTCTGGCCATCAAAGGAAATGTCTGGCGCAAACCCAACACATCACATCACCCAAAGAACACCATCCCCACAGTGAAACATGGTGGAGGCAGCATCATGTTGCGGGGATGTTTTTCAGTAGTCAGGACTGGTAAACTGGTCAGAGTTGAGGGAAAGATGGATGGTGCTAAATACAGGGATATTCTTGAGCAAAACCTGTACCACTCTGTGTGTGATTTGGCTAGGACGGAGGTTCACCTTCCAGCAGGACAATGACCCCAAACACACTGCTAAAGAAACACTTGAATGGTTTAAAGGGAAACATGTAAATGTGTTGGAATGGCCTAGTCAAAGCCCAGACCTCAATCCAATAGAAAATCTGTGGTCAGACTTAAAGATTGCTGTTCACAAGCGTAAACCATCCAACCGGAAAGAGCTGGAGCAGTTTAGCAAGGAAAAATGGGCAAAAATCCCAGTGGTAAGATGTGGCAAGCTCATAGAGACTTATCTAAAGTGACTTGGAGCTGTGATAGCCGCAAAAGGTGGCTCTACAAAGTATTGACTTTAGGGGTGTGAATAGTTATGCACATTGACTTTTTCTGTTATTTTGTGAGCTTTATAATAAAAAAAAATATTCAAAATTGTGGGCATGTTCTGTAAATTAATTGATGCAAATCCTCAAACAATCCATGGTAATTCTATGATGTGAGGCAACAAAACACAAAAAATGCCAAAGGGGTGATTACTTTTGCAAGGCACTGTACTTTTGTATTTAAAGAAAATGCCTCTCACATTTTTGGTACCCATACTTACCTTTACATTTTGCATTTCAGTGCTCAGTACCTACTGCATAGCGGCTTTCCACCAGCAAACAATGAGGAAGCCCTTTACTGCAACCAGCAGGCCTTGACAATGTTGCAATCCATAGTTTGGGGACAGCAAGGTTAGTGTATGCATAAAGAAGGGTAGGCAAATAAAATTTGTTTTTTTAATGTTTAAAGTGGTTGTAAAGTCAGAAGTATTTTCTACCTTAATTAGAATGGTTCCCACTCAAAAAATAATAGTAGTACAACTGCTGTACACAGGTTTGGCTTTTGTATTAATTTATCAAGATAAAAAACCTTCTGTGTGCAGCAGCCCCCCTCAGCCCCCTAATACTTACCTGAGCCCCCTCTCTGTCCAGCGATGTCCATGAGTGTCTCGGATGTCCAAAGCTTTCCCTCCAGATTGGCTGAGACACAGCAGTGGCACCATTGGCTCCCGCTGCTGTCAGTCAAAGTCAGTCAGTCAATCAGGAGAGAGAGGGGTCGGGGCCGGGCTGCAACTCCATGTCTGAATGGACACAGGGAGCTATGACTCCGCTCTGGTGCCCCCATAGCAAGCTGCTTGCTGTGGGGGCACGCAACAGGAGGGAGGGGCCATGAGAGCCAAAGGGGGACCCGAGAAAAGGAGGATCTGAGCTGCTCTGTGCAAATCCACTACAACAGAGCAGCTAAGTTTAACATGTTTGTTATTTTTATAGAAAAAAAAAACAAGAATTTACAATCACTTTAACTGTAATAGGTAAAGGAAACCATGATAGAACGTGAAAAAGAACACCAGAGGATAGGGTAAGGTTTTGAGTGAAAAAGGTATAAAGCAAAAAATGGCAACTGCTCTAACCAATTTATAACTAGCAAGGGAAATGTGTAGATAGGTGAAACAATATATTTATTACAAAAGATCCCCAGCATTCAATTTAGCTAGTCGACAAGGAAAACTTAATTAAACCGCTTTTAATATTTATTTCAGCTTGGGGTGTACTTGTGTATGAGATCAGAAATATGTGTGGAAGGTGAATAATAGGGATAAGCTTCGCGTTCGAGTCAAACCCATGTTTGACTCGAACATTGCCTGTTCGGTCCTTCGCCGAATTGCAAACGATATGGGCCGTTCGCACCAAATTCGTGTGGCGCGTCACGGCCCATAATTCACTGCGGCATCGCAGTGCATTGCTGGCTGATGATTGGCCAAGCATGCACTATGACCCCGCATGCTTGGCCAATCACAGCGCCGTCGGTAGAGAGAGCTGTAATTGGCCAAAGCCAGGGTGGCTTTGGCCAATTATGGCTCAGGGGGTTTAGAACACGCCCCACACTATATAAGGCCGACTACACGGCGGCCCTGTGTAGTGTGTTCTGGCGTGCTTAGATAGAGAGAGAGAGAGACAGTGTAATTTCATTTGAGTTAGCTAGATTAGGCAGGACAGTCAGTGAGTTAGCTGCACTTATAGTGTATTGTGTATATATATGCATCCCAGGTGTTGCATATATATATATATATATATATATATACACTGTATTCAGTTTAGCTAGATCCGTTCCTGTTATCTTCCTACTGACAGGCAGGCTTGTCTTGTTACAGTATTTACAGCTACCTGAAGCAAATTTTTGGTGTTCTTTTGATCCTATTAGTACCACAGTCAGGCAGCTAGACTATTTACAGTTAGTGTAGTGCGTCCTCCTCACAGTGTTCAGTTAAAGCTACAAGTTAGTTTAGTGTGACCTCTGCACAGTGTTCAGCTAAAACTACAAGTTAGTGTAGTGCACAGTGTTCAGCTAAAGCTACAAGTTAGGGTAGTACGTCCTCCTCACAGTGTTCAGCTAAAGCTACAAGTTAGTTTAGTGCGACCTTTGCACAGTGTTCAGCTAAAGCTACAAGTTAGTGTAGTGCGTCCTCCTCACAGTGTTCAGCTAAAACTACAAGTTAGTGTAGTGAGACCTCTGCACAGTGTTCAGCTAAAGCTACAAGTTAGTGTAGTGCGTCCTGCTCACAGTGTTCAGCTAAAACTACAAGTTAGTGTAGTGAGACCTCTGCACAGTGTTCAGCTAAAGCTACAAGTTAGTGTAGTGCGTCCTGCTTACAGTGTTCAGCTAAAACTACAAGTTAGTGTAGTGCGACCTCTGCACAGTGTTCAGCTAAAACTACAAGTTAGTGTAGTTAGACCTCTTCACAGTGTTCAGCTAAAGCTACAAGTTAGTGTAGTGAGACCTCTGCACAGTGTTCAGCTAAAGCTACAAGTTAGTGTAGTGCGTCCTCCTCACAGTGTTCAGCTAAAACTACAAGTTAGTGTAGTGAGACCTCTGCACAGTGTTCGGCTAAAGCTACAAGTTAGTGTAGTGCGTCCTGCTCATAGTGTTCAGCTAAAACTACAAGTTAGTGTAGTGAGACCTCTGCACCGTGTTCAGCTAAAGCTACAAGTTAGTGTAGTGTGTCCTGCTCACAGTGTTCAGCTAAAACTACAAGTTAGTGTAGTGAGACCTCTGCACAGTGTTCAGCTAAAGCTACAAGTTAGTGTAGTGCGTCCTGCTTACAGTGTTCAGCTAAAACTACAAGTTAGTGTAGTGCGACCTCTGCACAGTGTTCAGCTAAAACTACAAGTTAGTGTAGTTAGACCTCTGCACAGTGTTCAGCTAAAGCTACAAGTTAGTGTAGTGAGACCTCTGCACAGTGTTCAGCTAAAGCTACAAGTTAGTGTAGTGCGTCCTCCTCACAGTGTTCAGCTAAAACTACAAGTTAGTGTAGTGAGACCTCTGCACAGTGTTCGGCTAAAGCTACAAGTTAGTGTAGTGCGTCCTGCTCACAGTGTTCAGCTAAAACTACAAGTTAGTGTAGTGAGACCTCTGCACCGTGTTCAGCTAAAGCTACAAGTTAGTGTAGTGTGTCCTGCTCACAGTGTTCAGCTAAAACTACAAGTTAGTGTAGTGAGACCTCTGCACAGTGTTCAGCTAAAGCTACAAGTTAGTGTAGTGCGTCCTGCTCACAGTGTTCAGCTAAAACTACAAGTTAATGTAGTGAGACCTCTGCACAGTATTCAGCTAAAGCTACAAGTTAGTGTAGTGAGACCTCTGCACAGTGTTCAGCTAAAGCTACAAGTTAGTGTACTGCGTCCTGCTCACAGTGTTCAGCTAAAACTACAAGTTAGTGTAGTGCGACCTCTGCACAGTGTTCAGCTAAAACTACAAGTTAGTGTAGTGAGACCTCTGCACAGTGTTCAGCTAAAGCTACAAGTTACTGTAGTGTGTCCTGCTCACAGTGTTCAGCTAAAACTACGTGTTAGTGTAGTGAGACCTCTGCACAGTGTTCAGCTAAAGCTACAAGTTAGTGTAGTGCGTCCTGCTCACAGTGTTCAGCTAAAACTACAAGTTAATGTAGTGCGACCTCTGCACAGTGTTCAGCTAAAACTACAAGTTAGTGTAGTGAGACCTCTGCATAGTGTTCAGCTAAAGCTACAAGTTAGTGTAGTGCGTCCTGCTCACAGTGTTCAGCTAAAACTACAAGTTAGTGTAGTGAGACCTCTGCACAGTGTTCAGCTAAAGCTACCTGTAGAAGGTTGGTGGTGTTTTCCTGATCCTATCACTACCGCAGGCAGCTAAATAAGCTACAAGTTAGTTTTTTACGAGCTCTGCACGGTGTTCAGCTAAAGCTACCTGTAGAAGGTTGGTGGTGTTCTCATACTACAGGCAGGCAGTTGATTTTGCTAGCTGCAGTATCAGTACATATATATATATATATATATATATATACATATATGCCAACTTAGTGCAGCTACAGGCCAGTAGTATGTCTGGAAGGCCAACAAGGAGAGGCAGACAGTCACAAGCCAATAAAAGAGGGCAAGCACGTGGCCGTGGGACACGCTTGGCCTTTTTTTCGGCAGCTGGCCATGTTGAGCCGCAACATGCTGAAGACTTGGTCGAGTGGATGACCAAGCCGTCCTCATCCACCTCATCCTCTCTCACCCATGCTCAGGGTACTTTGGCAAAACAGCGGCCTCTTCCCTCGGCTCATTGTCATCAGTGACTCCTTCCCTAGCCCCACCATGTCCTCCTGAGGAGTCCCTCGAACTGTTTGACCACAGTGTTGGGTACATGCTCCAGGAGGATGCCCAGCGTTTGGAAGGCTCTGATGATGATACTGAGCTAGATGAAGGCAGTAACGTGAGCACGGACAGAGGGGGTGCCCAAGAAGGACAGCAATCTGGTAGTCATGCTCCCCCTGCTGCAGCATAATGCCAGGTTTGCTCCAGTGATGAGGAGGGAGGGAATGATGAGGTCACTGACTCAACGTGGGTGCCTCATAGGAGAGAGGAGGAGGCGGCACATCACCAACGAGGCAGGATGCCCTCCAGGGGCCAGCCTAAGGGCAGCACACTGACTGCATCACACCCCAAAGCTCCGCATGTGCAGGGCGCTGCAGTCTCTGTGCGTTATTCAAAAAGTTCTTTGGTGTGGGACTTTTTTGAGACGAGTGCATTAGATCGCACCGCTGCTATTTGAAACATATGTCTCAAGCGTATCTCGCGTGGCCAAAACATCTCCCGCTTGGGCACCACATGCTTGACCAGACATATGTTGACCTGCCATGCAGTTAGTTTGCAAGTGTATTTAAAAGACCCACACCAAAGAACAAAGAGGACCTCTCCTTGCTCCTCATCAGCTGAGATCTCCAACCCCACTATACCTTCAGTCCTCTCTGGGACCTGCACTGAGAGGAATGAAGGTGTAGAATTAGGTGTGTCACAGCCAAGTACTTGTGGGCAATCTGCTTTCGTTACACCAACGTCAGATTGTACCAGGCAAATTTTCCTGCCCCAGCTGCTGCACCGCCAAAAGAAGTTTGCTCCCAGCCATCCACATGCCCAGCGGTTGAATGCTAGCTTGGCAAAATTGCTAGCACTTCAAGTGCTGCCTTTTCAGTTGGTAGACTCTGTCCCCTTCCGTGAGTTTGTGGAATGTGCGGTTCCTCAGTGGCAGGTACCCAAATGCCACTTTTTCTCACAGAAGGCGATTCCGGCTCTCTACCGGCATGTGGAAGGCAATGTCTTGGCCTCGCTGGACAGGGCGGTCAGCGGTAAGGTGCATATTACCGGTGACTCATGGTCCAGCAGGCATGGACAGGGACGTTACCTAAGTTTCACAGCGCATTGGGTGACTCTGCTGGCAGCTGGGAAGGATGCAGGACAAGGTGCAGTAGTGTTGGAGGTTGTTCCGCCACCACGCCTCCAAAATGCCACTACTAATGATTGTGACACACCTCTCTCCTCCACCCCCTCCTCTTCTTCTTCCTCCATGACCTCTTCCTGTGCTTTGTCCTCGGAACCAGCGGTGCTCCGTAGCCGTTCAAGGGGCTATGCAAGTATGCAGGCCAAAAGATGCCATGCGGTGCTTGAGCTGGTGTGCTTGGGGGACAGGAGCCACACTGCGGCAGAGGTTCTGTCAGCTCTGCAGGGGCAGGTTCAGAGGTGGTTGACGCCATGCCAACTTAAGGCAGGAATGGTGGTTTGCGACAATGGCACCAACCTCCTCTCTGCCCTCCGACAGGGACAAATGACCCATGTGCCCTGTTTGGCTCATGTCCTTAACTTGGTGGTGCAGCGGTTCTTGGGCAGGTACCCGGGCTTACAGGATGTCCTGAGGCAGGCCAGGAAAGTCTGTGTGCATTTCTGCCGGTCATATAATGCCAGTGCTCGGCTGGCAGACCTCCAAAAGGAGTTTAACCTGCCCAAGAACCGCCTAATCTGTGACATGCCCACCAGGTGGAACTCAACATTGGCCATGCTGCAGCGGCTGCACACGCAGCAGAGGGCCATCAATGAGTACCTGTGCGACTATGGCACCAGGACAGGGTCAGGGGAGCCTGTTTTTTTTTTCCCCATGCCAGTGGGCCATGATCAGGGATGCATGCACTGTCCTGTCACCATTTGAGGAGGCCACGAGGATGGTGAGCAGTGACAGTGCATGCATCAGTGACACTGTCCCCCTTGTCCACCTGTTGGAGCAAACACTGCATGGAATAATGGACAGGGCACTAGAGGCTGAACAGAGGCAGGAAGAAGAGGACTTCCTTAGCTCTCAAGGCCCCCTTTATCCAGACAGTGTTCCTGTGTGCCCACCGATCACACAGGAAGAGGACGAGGATGAGGAGGAGGAGGATTGTGTCAGTATGGAGGTGGAGCCTGGCACGCAGCATCAGCAGCAGTCTTTAAGGGATCAGTCCCAAGAAACACATGGACTTGTACGTGGCTGGGAGGAGGTGGCTGCGGACCATGTCGTCCATAGTGACCCAGAGGACTCCGGACCGAATGCCTCAGCAAACCTACGCTGCATGGCCTCCCTGATGCTGCAAAGCCTGCGTAAGGATCCTCGTATTCGTGGTATCAAGGAGAAGGACCAATACTGACTGGCAACCCTCCTTGATCCACGTTACAAGGGTAAGGTTGCGGACCTTATCTTGCCATCGCAGAGGGAGCAGAGGATGAAACATCTTCGGGAGGCCTTGCAGAAAGGTCTGTGCAAAGGGTTCCCAGAGACTGGGAGGTTACAAACTCCTGTTTCTGGACAACGTGTTGCTGAGGCTTCGGTCAGTCAAAGAAGGAGCGGTGGAGAAGGTGGCCGTCTGACTGATGCCTTCAGACAATTTTTTGGTCCGCAGCCCCAAGGTATGATCGGTTCCAGCAACCATCGCCAGCGCCTGTTTTACATGGTGCAGGAATGCCTAGGGGCAAGATCTGACTTGGACACCTTTCCCACCGAAAATCCTCTGGGTTACTGGGTCTTGAGGATGGATCACTGGCCAGAGCTTGCACAGTATGCAACTGAGCTACTGGCCTGTCCTGCATCCAGCGTTCTTTCGGAACGCACATTCAGTGCTGCTGAAGGTTTTGTAACCGATCACAGGGTGCGTCTGTCCACCGACTCGGTCGATCGACTGACCTTCATAAAAATGAATCAGTCTTGGATCACCACCAGCTACCAAGCACCTGATGCTGATGTAACCGAATAATTTTTTTTGAAATCTCAGATCCCTTCAAAGACTGCCTATGCTGATGCTGAGTGACTATCCTGAGTAATTATCCTCTTCCTCCTCAATGATCATGCTGATGGCTTGTAAGAACATTTTTGGTTCTGGGTGCCACCACCAGTGCCTAAGGCCCAATTTTTAAGCCCCTGTTTAACAGGGGCGTGTAATTACAATTTTTGATGCAATATTTTGCAGCAGGGCTCGTTTCTGCGTTCCAACTAGAGTATCTATGAGGGGTTGCAGTGTTGTGGCACCAGCACCAGTGCCTAAGGCCCAATTTTTCTGCCCCTGTTCAACAGGGGCATGTAATTAGAATTCTTGATCTATTATTTCACAGCAGGGCCCGTTTCTGCGCCCACCAAGAGCGAGTGAGAACTTACAGTGTTGTGGCATTAGCACCACCACCACCAAAGGCCCAATTTTTCTGCCCCTGTTCAACAGGGGCATGTAATTACAATTCTTGATCTAATATTTCACAGCAGGGCCCTGTGAGGGCTTACAGTGTTATGGCCACAACAACACCTAAGGCCCAAATTTCTGCTGAGTATATAGGGCAGGCCCCTACTTTCAAACATCCAACTTACAAACGACTCCTACTTGCAAACGGAAGGAGACAACAGGAAGTGAGATGAAATCTACCCCTAGGAAGGGAAATTCTCTCCTGTAAGAGTTAATATGGGGAAAATGTTTCTCCTTTCCACTGATGCTTTATCACCAATCCTTGTTTCACAAAAAAAAACACATTTTCAAAAAACATTTGTCATTGGGACAAAAAATGAGGTGAAATCTTCTGAAGGCTGAAGGGGAGCACAGACAGCAAAACAAATGTCACAGGGGTGATAACCCTTCCCTATGTTTTCCAAAAAGCTTAAAATAGATTGTTTGGCTGGAGCTAAACACGTTAAAATGTACCAGTTCAAAATTACAAACAGATTCTACTTAACAACAAACCTACAGTCCCTGTCTTCTTTGCACCGCCTGTATACTGCTGTTCAGAGTATATAGGGCCTGGTGGCCCCACGCCTTTCCTTTTTTTTAATTTAGGTGTGGGGTTCCCCTTAATATCCATACAAGACCCAAAGGGCCTGGTAATGGACTGGGGGGTACCCATGCTGTTTGTCTCACTGATTTCCATCCATATTGCCAGGACCCGACATTACATTAAAGCCGCAAGCAGTTTTAAATGACTTTTTTTCCTTTAAAAATGACATTTTGTCATCACCCCCGCTCTCTCCTCATTATCTTACTGGCTGTAATTGACAGCAGCAGGTGCCAATGGCACCTGCTGCTGTGTGATCCAATGAGGAGAGAGAGACCTGGGAGAACTGTTGCTCTGATGCACATCACTGGATCGAGATGGGGCTCAGTTAAGTATGAGGAGGTACTGGGGTGGGCTGCACCCAAGAGATTCTTTACCTTAGTGCATAGAATGCATTAAGGTAAACACCCTTCTGCTTTTAGCACCACTTTAAAGTCAATTTAATGAAGACCATCATTAAAATCATACTGCCATACATATGAAAACACGTGTTAAATTGCATGTGATACTTGTGCAATTGTGGTGTTCTTAAAGTGGAGTTTCATCCAAAAATGGAACTTCCGTTATCCAGGTTCCTCCCCCCCTCCGGTGTCACATTTGGCACCTTTCAGTGGGGAGGGGGAGCAGATACTTGTCTAATACAGGTATTTGCTCCCACTTCCGGTGAAAGATTGTTACAGTATCCGTGGCGATCTACACCAGGTCTAGCCCCTCCTCCGTCCCCCCCACTGTCTTCTGGGAGACACACAGGTCCCAGAAGACAGCAGGGACCACTCAGAACGTGCAGCGCAACTCTCGCATGCGCAGTATGGAACCAGGCTCTGAAGCCACAAGGCTTCACTTCCTGATTCCGTTACTAGCAATGGCGGCATCTCCACCCGGAGCTGAGGGATGGGTCAGCTTCGGGTGAGGACATCGTGGTCGCCCTGGACAGGTAAGTGTCCTTATTTTAAAAGTCAGCAGCTGCAGTATTTCTAGCTGCTGACTTAAATTTTTTTTTTTAGGCGGAACTCCGCTTTAAGTTAAAGCTGAACTCCAGTCTTATTATTCTTTTCTGCAAGGTCTAGCCCTGCCTTTGACTTGCACAAAAATATTATTCTGAATAGCCTCTCTGCTGTCTTCTCTGAAAAAAAACACATAAGTATTACAGGCTGTCTCTTTGGTGCCCCCTGCCCCCTTTCTTCCTAAGCAAATCACTGTTAGTGCTCTTTCAGACAGTCATTGAATTCCAAAGCAGTTACTAAACCTACAATAGTAAAATCAGTCTGTGTATGCAGTAAAGCATGCTTGTTATACTCACTGTGGTACCTAATGGGTTAATCCTCCGCATTGTGTAAAAAAGGCTGATTGATCCTATCTCCTCTGATCCTCCCCTTCTTCCACTGTCCCCAATATATCTCCTGATAGTACAGAAGATAGGGGACAAAGCTGCACATGCTCAGCTTGGCATGTATTGCTAGAGAGTTTGTTTTTTTTTCTTGGGAGAGTGCATGTCATCAGCACAGGACCAATCAGCACTGTCCAGACAGAGGGTGAGGCGTCCTGCAGCCTGATATGACAGTCAGAGGAGAATAAAAACTCCTCCTATAAGCTTTAACCAGACACTGATAGAAATCAGAATACTGCTATACTACTGCTGATTTAGCAGTTTATATTTACTAAAACGATTGCATTTCCATGTTCTGTGTACTGTGGGAGGCCATCATTCATCATTTGTGGGCATTTCTTTTTTTCTCCTACCTGGTGGGCATTACCTGCATAGACTGCAAATGTGCAGTCCAGGAATGCCCCTCCTAGCTCCCTCTCTTAGCAGTGTGCGCATACAGCACTACTAGGAAAGGTGAGGCTTTCTTCCTATATGGGCACACTTATTTATGGAGCTTTGCATATATGTTCCAATATGTTTTGTGTGTTTTACAGCATTTTGTCTGAGCACTCTAGCACACAGACTAGACAGCTGCAGGCTGCTGCAGATCATAATTGTGGTAGATGATTTTTGGGCAACATATTGCAATACCCAAAATGTTTGGGCACTTTATTGTAATGCCCTCCAAATTAAGTCAATGTTCTTTCACACATATCAATATACTGGAAGAGATTGACTAAAACTGGAGAGTGCAAAATCTGGTGCAGTTTTACATTGAAATCAATCAGCTTCCAGATTTTATTGTCAAAGCTTAATTTAACAAGTTGAAGTTAGAATTGGCTATCATGCACAGCTGCACCAGATTCTGGGTCCTTTCGTTTTAGTAAATCTCCCCTATAGTATATCAATTCTTTACCAGAGGGCACTCTGAGGTTGTCATACCGTCATATAGCAATCTAGATGCTGCATAGATCACATATTTCAGACAGTGTTCAAACTCAATCAACTGGTCAGGAAGGGCCTGGTTCCTGTTAATCACTGCCCTGCAGTGCACATCCATGCAGTGCAAGTCATGCAAAGAAGAAAGTCAAGAATGCAATCAAATTGTACAAAAATATCCAAATATTTAACTTAATAACATTTAAACAGAAATAAGGGCAGGTGGCAGGGGAAATACCAAAGGAGTAGGGGTAAGAACAAAAGGAATAGTATTTGGTAAAATGTATAAAGTATGTGGTCCATCATAATTTCTGCTCAAATCATTTTTAACAGGCTTCTACTAAAGGCCAAGAAGCAGACACGGCTCCAAGTAAGGCATATCTCTTTAACCCCCTTTCTGAACCAAAGGGTTGCATGTAATCACATCCTATGAGGGTGGAAGCGGAGAAGGAAGTGGGCTGGATATCACGTGCGATAAGATTGCATATGTGTTTATGGCCTTTAATTATTTTGAGGTCCACAAAAGAAGGTGAGCAGATAGACTGCACTGAATGGTTCTATTGTAACAAGAATGAATATTTGAGGAAACATGGAAGATTTTTCACAAGTTTAAGTTGAATGGGATGGACTTTTTTCATATATTTAGAATCTTCTATGTGCTAATTTTTTTCCTTTACTATCCTACTTACCTCTTTAGTTAACCATATTGTTTTTTTTCTTCCGTTATTCTTACTTGCTTGCTTCACATATAATCTAGTTGCTTCCAGGATGGTAGACTTTAATAGTGCCCACTGATTACTTACGCCAGTCATTTTACTCCAACCTTTCAGTTAATTTTTTTGAAATTTCCCAATTTCATAAACACATCATCAAAGTACTCAAACATCAGATTTAAAGTACTTAAAGGAACTTACCTCATTTTCTTTTTTGCTGGCAAAGAGAGAAAACAGAAATGTAAAAATGTAATACTTTAATACATTTTTATTATTGAATATTATAACACTAGAGGTATCTAAAACTTGTGCATCACATCATAGAATCAACATTATTAAAAATGGGAAATGTAAGGGTAAAAAGTCACTTTTGAGATGGCTAGATATTTTGCACAGCCTTTTGTTTTGATCCTTGATTACGTGAAAGTTGAGCATGGATGTCATATACCTTAAAGTGGATGTAAACCCTCACATGTACCCAGTGAAGTGAACAGCCTCAGATGATACACAGAGATGAAACAAATCTCCCTACATAAGTTTTACATTTATATCTGCTCTCTTCAGCTTTATATACTGTTTAGAAAGTTCAGATCATGTTAAGAGATTTTCTCTTCCTGTTCAACACTGCAGTGAAGTCTGGGCATACAGCCAAGTACCTGATTGGAGGAAAGGCACACACCCCCACTCCTCATAGGTAGAAATTTTCAGCTCTGTTCATTGAATAGTTCAGGGCTCTGCTAATCTATTTATAGCATCCTCCCTGACACAAAACTTCAGCTGCTTTTATCACATGTGTCGGAGAACTTATTAGGCTGATAACAGAAGAATGGAACAAGAGACAGCCACGGGACATGGCACTTTGAAGAGATATAAGAAAACACTACAGATATATTTGCCCAGTTCAAATTTAATAAATCGGGTTTACATCCACTTTAAATGACTAGATGTGGCCATCTCCTTTGCATACCTAAATCCGTTGGGGCATAACCTAGCAATACATAATAATTCTGAAGCCTAAATTTTATCAAAACTCGACACGTTTTTAAAGTGATTGTAAATTCAATTTTTTTTTTAAATTAAAAATAACAAACATGGTATACTTACTGTACCTTCTCTGTGCAGTGGATTTGAACAGAGCAGCCCAGATTCTCCTCTTCTCGGGTCCCTGGCTGGAGCTCCTGGCCCCTCCCTTCTGTTGGTTGCCTCCACAGCAAGCAGCTTGCTATGGGGGCAACCGAGCCGTGTCACAGCTCTCCGTGTCTATTCAGACACGAAGCTGTGGCCCAGCCCCACACCCTTTCAATTCTGATTAGCTGACTGACTTTGATTGACCGCAGCGGGAGCCAAGGGCGCTTCGGTGCTGTCTCAGCCAATGAGGAGGAGAGTCCCAGGCAGTCGAGACATTCCTACAACATCACTGGACCTAGAGGGACCTCAGGTAAGTATTAGGGGGGCTGAGTGGGGTTGCTGCACACAAAAGGCTTTTTATCTTAATGCATAGAATGCATTAGGATAAAAAACCTTCTGACTTTGCAACCACTTTAAATCAGTGTACCAATTTTGCAATTTCTTATGATAATATACTGAATATATAAAGCCTAAATTGTACAAAAAAACTAAATAAACATACAACTACAAGAATCTAAAAAATCATCTATAGATGTCAAATTTGTCCAAGAAGCAAATTTTACTAGAACAGGTCATATTAGGCTTGCAGGATGACATTAACCAGGTAATTAGTAAGACCGTAATCCATAATGATTCAAACAATATATACATAGAAATAATTGAAAAATACATGTTACATCACTTTTCTGGCAAGAGCAGTTATTCTTAGACATTGTCGAACACCTCAGATCCCTTCCCTGGCTGAATGTGTTAAAGAATTGGATTCTTATATGTGCCTTGAACACCTAGTTGCTGCAGAGTATGATAAACTTGATAGAAATACTGTATATTTACTTGACCCTCTCCCCTTCTTCCTTTTCTCAAATTATTTTCTTTTTTTTCTAAACAGTAGCTTCTTCCTAAACTGCCCTTCCCCTTCCCCCCTTTATTCTCTGTATGTGCTTAGACATTCTTCATATGCGTTTTCATGTTATTACATTTGTTATCTACAAAATGTTTCCTCCTATAGTATTGGAAGAATGCAATACTTTGCTATATTCTTATACCACTGACTGTATTTCAGTATTTGTCAGTTCATTTGTAACATATCTTTCCTCCTGTGTATGGTAAAGATATTGCTGAGCATTTGCCAATCATTTTGCACTATGTATCATATGATGGATATATTCTAATCGTATTGTCATAAAGACCTATATTTTGTTTTGCTTTACATACAGTATATTAGACATGTGCAAAACAGAAACATTTGTTTTGTTTTGGATATATTTATTATGTTACTAATTTGGTTTAGTTTCGGAATTCGTTTAGTGTTGTTTCGGAATTAGTTTATTTTAGTTAAGTTTTCGTTAAATTTAGTTTCCGTTTCATTAAATTTTGTTCCCTTTATTAATCTTCTAACCAATTCCAAATTTTCAGAACAATTCAAATTTCTGATCGGTAGAAAAATGATTGACTAATTTTGTGTGAAGAATAGCTGGTTGTTAAGCATTGAGCTGGGAAGCTGGTCGCCACATCCTTAACAACCAATAACTCATCAGCTGTCAGTTGGATTCCCCACTGACAGTTGAAATGTGAACAAAACAAGGCCAGCAATAAATGTGGCACGATGTAGTGTTAATTGCACAGGCGCCGTGTACAGCTGATGGACGGCTGTTCATGTTCGGAGACTTTTGGCGTCTCCTTTGTCCTCTGTACTGCACAAGCGATGCGCCTGCGCAGTATAGGGTGGACACTATCCGACGGGGGACCTTTCTCAACAGGACACTGGCATTGTTTTGTTTACATTTCAGCTGTCAGTGGGGAAGCACGCTGACAGCTGATGAGTCATTGGTTGTTAAGGATGCGGCTATTCTTTACACAGAATTCTAATCAGTCGGTCATTTTTTGACCGATCCGAATTCTAATCGTTCTGATACATCTGAATCTCCGAATAACCAAAAATTTGCCTGAATTTCTATTCGGACCAAAAAGAATTGCACAATTATAGAGTATATGCTTATTCTTGTTTAGTGAAAAAGTCAATACATTAGGATTGAACTAAATAGGAGTAACTGGGCTCCGATCCCTTAAAGAAGTTACGTGTTAGTGGTACAACTCATAGGGTGGAGCCAGTGACATCACTGCACCAAAAACAGGAAGTGTGTCAGACATTGGAACTAATGGTGCTGCCAATAAACTGTGATCTTAAGGGGACAATGTTTAGTCTTTGATTCTGGCGGTCACCCAACTAAGTGCACAGAAAAGTTTGAGTTATTTTAATGTTTTTAATAAAGTCAGTTTTTTATTTACGGAAAGCATGATGAAAGTCTATATCTGTTTTTGAGAGGCACCTCTGATGGAAGTGGTGGAAGCTGGAAGCAAAGGCTATTATACTGAAGTATAAGACTACAAACAATATCGAGGAGGCTTGTTAAATTTTGGAGTAAAGTGGAGATTGGCCTGTTCTGAGTGGAGGAGAGCAGAGTGACCCAGGCTCATTACCACCTAAAGGGGAGGTCTGGACGTGACCTAGTGTTAGCAATTGGAGGTGAGAGCATAGTATAAACATTGGAAGGATAACTTATACTGATGAAGCTGACAATTTGGCTTAACACTAGGGATGAGCCAAACACCCACCGGTTTGGTTCGCACCAGAACCTGCGAACGGTCTGAAAATTTGCGCAAACTTTAGAACCCCATTGAAGTCTATGGGACTCGAACGTTCGAAATCAAAAGTGCTAATTTTAAAGGCTAATATTCATGGTATTGTCCTAAAAAGGGTTTGGGGACCCGGGTCCTGCCCCAGGGGACATGTATCAATGCAAAAAAAACTTTTAAAGACGGCGTTTTTTCGGGAAGAGTGATTTTAATGATGCTTAAAGTGAAAAAAAAGTGAAATATTCCTTTAAATATCGTACCTGGGGGGTGTCTATAGTATGCCTGTAAAATGGCACGTGTTTCCTGTGCTTAGAACAGTACCTGACAGGGACTCCCTGCCCAAAATGACATTTTTAAAGGAATAAAAGTAATTTAAAACTGCTTGCGGCTTTAATATAATGTCGGGTCCTAGCAATATGAATGAAAATCAGTGAGAGAAAAGGCATGGGTACCCCCTCACGACAGCCCATTACCAGCCGCTTTGGGTTTTGTATGGATATTAAGGGGAACCCCACACCCAAATTAAAAAAGGAAAGGCGTGGGGCCCCCAGGCCCTATATACTCTGAACAGCAGTATACAGGCGGTGCAAACAAGACAGGGACTGTAGGTTTGTTGTTAAGTAGAATCTGTTTGTAATTTTAAACTGGTACATTTTTAAAGTGTAGCTCCAGCCAAAAAATCTATTTCTATATCTTTTTGGAAAACATAGGGAAAGGTTATCACCCCTGTAACATTTGTTTTTCTGTCTGTGCACCTCTTCAGAAGATTTCACGTCACTTTCTGTCCCAATGACAAATGTTTTTTTGAAAATTTGGGGTTTTTAGTGAAACAAGGATTGTTGATAAAGCATCAGTGGAGTGGAGACACGTTTTTCCCATATTAACTCTTACAGGAGAGAATTTCCCTTCCTAGGGGTAGATTTCATCTCACTTCCTGTTGTCTCCTTCCCTTTGCAAGTAGGAGTCGTTTGTAAGTTGGATGTTTGAAAGTAGGGTCCTGCCCTATATACTCTGCAGAAATTTGGGCATTAGGTTTTGTTGTTGCCATAACACTGTAAGCCCTCACAGGGCCCTGCTGTAAAATGTTAGATCAAGAATTGTAATTACATGCCCCTGTTGAATAGGGGCGGAAAAATTGGGCCTTTGGTGATGGTGGTGCTGGTGCCACAACACTGTAAGTCCTCACAATTACTCTTAGTGGGCGCAGAAACGGGCCCTGCTGTGAAATATTAGATCAAGAATTCTAATTACATGTCCCTGTTGAACAGGGCCAGAAAAATTGGGTCTTTGGTGGTGGTGGTGGTGCTGGTGATACAACACTGCAAGTTCTCACAGTTACTCTTGGTGTGCGCAGAAACGGGCCCTGCTGTGAAATATTAGATCAAGAATTCTAATTACATGTCCTTGTTGAACAGGGGCAGAAAAATTGGGGCTTAGGCACTGGTGCTGGTGCCACAATACTGCAGCCCTTCATGGATACTATAGTTGGAGCGCAGGAACGAGCCCTGCTGCAAAGTATTGCATTAAAAATTGTAATTACACGCCCCTGTTAAACAGGGGCTGAAAAATTGGGCCTTAGGCACTGGTGCTGGTGCCACAACACTGCAGCCCCTCATGGATACTCTAGTTGGAGCGCAGGAATGAGCCCTCCTGCTAAATATAGCATCAAAAATTGTAATTACACGCCCCTGTTAAACAGGGGCTGAAAAATTGGGCCTTAGCCAATGGTGGTGGTGCCCAGAACCAAAAATATTCTTACAAGCTATCAGCATGATCATTGAGGAGGAAGAGGATAGTCATTCAGCATAACAGGATAGTCACTCAGCATCAGCATAGGCAGTCTTGAAGGGATCTGACATTTCAAAAAAATTATTCGGTTACATCAGCATCAGGTGCTTGGTAGCTGGTGGTGATCCAAGACTGATTCATTTTTATGAAGGTCAGTCGATTGACCGAGTCGGTGGACAGGCGCACCCTGTGATGGGTTACAAAGCCTCCAGCAGCACTGAATGTGCGTTCCGAAAGAACGCTGAATGCAGGACAGGCCAGTAGCTCAATTGCATACTGTGCAAGCTCTGGCCAGTGATCCATCCTCAAGACCCAGTAACCCAGAGGATTTTTGGTGGGGAAGGTATCCAAGTCAGATCTTGCCCCTAGGTATTCCTGCACCATGTAAAACAGACGCTGGCAATGGTTGCTGGAACCGATCATACCTTGGGGCTGCGGACTAAAAAACTGTCTGAACGCATCAGTCAGACGGCCACCTTCTCCACCGCTCCTTCTTTGACTGACCGAAGCCTCAGCAACACGTTGTCCAGGAACAGGAGTTTGTAACCTCCCAGTCTCTGGGAACGCGTTGCACAGACCTTTCTGCAAGGCCTCCCGAAGATGTTTCATCCTCTGCTCCCTCTGCGATGTCAAGATAAGGTCCGCAACCTTACCCTTGTAACGTTGATCAAGGAGGGTTGCCAGCCAGTATTGAACCCTCTCCTTGATACCACGAATACGAGGATCCTTCCGCAGGCTTTGCAGGATCAGGGAGGCCATGTAGCATAGGTTTGCTGGGGCATTCGGTCCGGAGTCCTCTGGGTCACTAAGGATGACAAGATCCACAGCCACCTCCCCCCAGCCACGTACAAGTCCATGGGTTTCTTGGGACTGTAAATGATCCCTTAAAGACTGCTGCTGATGCTGAGTGCCAGGCTCCACCTCCATGCTGACACAATCCTCCTCTTCCTCCTCCTCCTCCTCCTCCTCGTCCTCTTACTGTGTGATCGGCGGGCACGCAGGAACACTGACTGGATAAAGGGGGCCTTGAGAGCTAAGGAAGTCCTCCTCTTCATGCCTCTGTTCTGCCTCAAGTGCCCTGTCCATTATTCCACGCAGCGTGTGCTCCAACAGGTGGACAAGGGGGACAGTGTCACTGATGCATGCACTGTAACTGCTCACCATCCTCGTGGCCTCCTCAAATGGTGACAGGACAGTGCATGCATGCAGATCATGGCCCACTGGCATAGGGAAAAAAAAACAAGCTTCCCTGACCCTGTCCTGGTGCCATAGTCGGACAGGTACTCATTGATGGCCCTCTGCTGCGTGTGCAGCCACTGCAGCATGGCCAACATTGAGTTCCACCTGGTGGGCATGTCACAGATTAGGCGGTTCTTGGGCAGGTTAAATTCCTTTTGGAGGTCTGCCAGCCGAGCACTGGCATTATATGACCGGCAGAAATGCACACAGACTTTCCTGGCCTGCCTCAGGACATCCTGTAAGTCCGGGTACCTGCCCAAGAACTGCTGCACCACCAAGTTAAGGACGTGAGCCAAACAGGGCACATGAGTCATTTGTCCCTGTTGGAGGGCAGAGAGGAGGTTGGTGCCATTGTCGCAAACCACCATTCCTGCCTTAAGTTGGCATGGTGTAAACCACCTCTGAACCTGCCCCTGCAGAGCTGACAGAACCTCTGCCCCAATGTGGCTCCTGTCCCCCAAGCACACCAGCTCAAGCACCACATGGCATCTTTTGGCCTGCGTAGTTGCGTGGCCCCTTGAACGCCTACGGAGCACCGCTGGTTCCGAGGCAAAGCACAGGAAGAGGCCATGGAGGAAGAATAAGAGGAGGGGTGGAGGAGAGAGGTGTGTCAGAATCACCAGTAGTAGCATTTTGGAGGCGTGGTGGCGGAACAACCTCCAACACTACTGCACCTTGTCCTGCATTCTTCCCAGCTGCCAGCAGAGTCACCCAATGCGCCGTGAAACTTAGGTAACGTCCCTATCCATGCCTGCTGGACCATGAGTCAGTGGTAATATGCACCTTACCGCTGACCGCCCTGTCCAGCGAGGCATGGACATTGCCTTCCACATGCCGGTAGAGAGCCGCAATCACCTTCCGTGAGAAAAAGTGGCATTTGGGTACCTGCCACTGAGGAACCGCACATTCCACAAACTCACGGAAGGGGGCAGAGTCTACCAACTGAAAAGGTGGCAGTTGAAGTGCTAGCAATTTTGCCAAGCTAGCATTCAACCGCTGGGCATGTGGATGGCTGGGAGCGAACTTCTTTCGGTGGTGCAGCAGCTGGGGCAGGGAAATTTGCCTGGTACAATCTGACGTTGGTGTACCGATAGCAGATTGCCCACAAGTACTTGGCTGTGACACACCTAATTCTACACCTTCATTCCTCTCAGTGCAGGTCTCAGAGAGGACTGAAGGTATAGCGGGGTTGGAGATCTCAGCTGATGAGGAGCAAGGAGAGGTCCTCTTTGTTCTTTGGTGTGGGTCTTTTAGGTACACTTGCCAACGAACTGCATGGCAGGTCAACATATGTCTGGTCAAGCATGTGGTGCCCAAGCGGGAGATGTTTTGGCCACGCGAGATACGCTTGAGACATATGTTGCAAATAGCAGCGGTGCGATCTGATGCACTCATCTCAAAAAAGGCCCACACCAAAGAACTTTTGGAATAACACGCAGAAACAGCAGCGCCCTGCACATGTGGAGCTTTGCGGTGTGATGCAGTTAGTGTGCTGCCCTTAAGCTGGCCCCTGGAGGGCATCCTGCCTCATTGGTGATGTGCCTCCTCCTCCTCTCTTCTATCAGGCACCCACGTGGAGTCAGTGACCTTATCATCCCCTCCCTCCTCATCACTGGAGCAAACCTGGCAGTATGCTGCAGCAGGGGCAACATGACTGCCAGATTGCTGTCCTTCTTGGGCACACCCTCTGTCTGGGCTTATGTTACTGTCTTCCTCTAGCTGAGTACCATCATCGGAGCCTTCAAAACACTGGGCATCCTCCTGGAGCATGTACCCAACACTGTGGTCAAACAGTTCGAGGGACTCCTCAGGAGGACATGGTGGGGCCAGGGAAGGAGTGACTGATTCCATTGAGCTGAGGGAAGAGTCTGGATTGGCAGCTGCTTTGCCAGACAAAGTACCCTGAGCATGGGTGAGAGAGGATGAGGAGGAGGATGAGGACGGCTTGGTCATCCACTCGACCAAGTCTTCCGCATGTTGCGGCTCAACACGGCCAGCTGCCGAAAAAAAGGCCAAGCGTGTCCCACGGCCACGTGCTGATGAGGATGCACCATGTCCACGACCAGCACTGTTGCCTCTAGACACAGAGCCTGCTTGCCCTCTTTTATTGGCTTGTGACTGTCTGCCTCTCCTTGTTGGCCTTCCAGACATACTAATGGCCTGCAGTGAGATGTAGCTTCACTAAGCTGGGATATATATATATATATATATATATATATATATATATATATATATATATATATATATATATATATATTTATATATATATATATATATATATATATACAGTGGGGCAAAAAAAGTATTTAGTCAGCCACCAATTGTGCAAGTTCTCCCACTTAAAAAGATGAGGGAGACCTGTAATTGTCATCATAGGTATACCTCAACTATAGGAGACAAAATGTGGAAACAAATCCAGACAGTCACATTGTCTGATTTTTGAAAGAATTTATTTGCAAATTATGGTGGAAAATAAGTATGTTGTCAATATAAAAAGTTAATCTCAATACTTTGTTATATATCCTTTGTTGGCAATGACAGAGGTCAAACGTTTTCTGTAAGTCTTCACAAGGTTGCCAAGCTAGCATTCAACCGCTGGGCATGTGGATGGCTGGGAGCGAACTTCTTTCGGTGGTGCAGCAGCTGGGGCAGGGAAATTTGCCTGGTACAATCTGACGTTGGTGTACCGATAGCAGATTGCCCACAAGTACTTGGCTGTGACACACCTAATTCTACACCTTCATTCCTCTCAGTGCAGGTCTCAGAGAGGACTGAAGGTATAGCGGGGTTGGAGATCTCAGCTGATGAGGAGCAAGGAGAGGTCCTCTTTGTTCTTTGGTGTGGGTCTTTTAGGTACACTTGCCAACGAACTGCATGGCAGGTGAACATATGTCTGGTCAAGCATGTGGTGCCCAAGCGGGAGATGTTTTGGCCACGCGAGATACGCTTGAGACATATGTTGCAAATAGCAGCGGTGCGATCTGATGCACTCATCTCAAAAAAGGCCCACACCAAAGAACTTTTGGAATAACGCACAGAAACAGCAGCGCCCTGCACATGTGGAGCTTTGCGGTGTGATGCAGTTAGTGTGCTGCCCTTAAGCTGGCCCCTGGAGGGCATCCTGCCTCGTTGGTGATGTGCCTCCTCCTCCTCTCTTCTATCAGGCACCCACGTGGAGTCAGTGACCTTATCATCCCCTCCCTCCTCATCACTGGAGCAAACCTGGCAGTATGCTGCAGCAGGGGCAACATGACTGCCAGATTGCTGTCCTTCTTGGGCACACCCTCTGTCTGAGCTTATGTTACTGTCTTCCTCTAGCTGAGTACCATCATCGGAGCCTTCAAAACACTGGGCATCCTCCTGGAGCATGTACCCAACACTGTGGTCAAACAGTTCGAGGGACTCCTCAGGAGGACATGGTGGGGCCAGGGAAGGAGTGACTGATTCCATTGAGCTGAGGGAAGAGTCTGGATTGGCAGCTGCTTTGCCAGACAAAGTACCCTGAGCATGGGTGAGAGAGGATGAGGAGGATGAGGACGGCTTGGTCATCCACTCGACCAAGTCTTCCACATGTTGCGGCTCAACACGGCCAGCTGCCGAAAAAAAGGCCAAGCGTGTCCCACGGCCACGTGCTGATGAGGATGCACCATGTCCACGACCAGCACTGTTGCCTCTAGACACAGAGCCTGCTTGCCCTCTTTAATTGGCTTGTGACTGTCTGCCTCTCCTTGTTGGCCTTCCAGACATACTAATGGCCTGTAGTGAGATGTAGCTTCACTAAGCTGGGATATATATATATATATACAGTGGGGCAAAAAAAGTATTTAGTCAGCCACCAATTGTGCAAGTTCTCCCACTTAAAAAGATGAGGGAGACCTGTAATTGTCATCATAGGTATACCTCAACTATGAGAGACAAAATGTGGAAACAAATCCAGACAGTCACATTGTCTGATTTTTGAAAGAATTTATTTGCAAATTATGGTGGAAAATAAGTATGTTGTCAATATAAAAAGTTAATCTCAATACTTTGTTATATATCCTTTGTTGGCAATGACAGAGGTCAAACGTTTTCTGTAAGTCTTCACAAGGTTGTCACACACTGTTGCTGGTATGTTGGCCCATTCCTCCATGCAGATCTCCTCTAGAGCAGTGATGTTCTGGGGCTGTCGCTGGGCAACATGGACTTTCAACTCCCTCCAAAGGTTTTCTATGGGGTTGAGATCTGGAGACTGGCTAAGCCACTCCGGGACCTTGAAATGCTTGTTACTAAGCCACTCCTTCGTTGCCCGGGCTCTGTGTTTGGGATCATTGTCATGCTGAAAGATCCAGCCACGTTTCATCTTCAATGCCCTTGCTGATGGGAGGAGGTTTGCACTCAAAATCTCATGATACATGGCCCCATTCATTCTTTCATGTAAACGGATCAGTCGTCCTGTTTCCTTTGCAGAGAAACAGCCCCAAAGCATGATGTTGCCACCCCCATGCTTCACAGTAGGTGTGGTGTTCTTTAGTTGCAACTCAGCATTCTCTCTCCTCCAAACACGACGAGTTGTGTTTCTACCAAACAGTTCTACTTTGGTTTCTTCTGACCATATGACATTCTCCCAATCCTCTTCTGGATCATCCAAATGCTCTCTAGCAAACCTCAGACGGGCACGGACATGTACTGGCTTAAGCAGGGGGACACGTCTAGCACTGTAGGATCTGAGTCCCTGGCGGTGTGGTAGTGTGTTACTGATGGTAGCCTTTGTTACTATAGTCCCAGCTCTCTGCAGGTCATTCACTAGGTCCCCCTGTGTGGTTCTGGGATTTTTGCTCACCGTTCTTGTGATCATTTTGACCCCACGGGGTGAGATCTTGCGTGGAGCCCCAGATCGAGGGAGATTATAAGTGGTCTTGTATGTCTTCCATTTTCTAATTATTGCTCCCACAGTTGATTTCTTCACACCAGGCTGCTTGCCTATTGCAGATTCAGTCTTCCCAGCCTGGTGCAGGTCTACAATTTTGTTTCTGGTGTCCTTCTACAACTCTTTGGTCTTCACCATAGTGGACTTTGGAGTGTGACTGTTTGAGGTTGTGGACAGGTATCTTTTATACTGATAACAAGTTTAAACAGGTGGCATTGATACAGGTAATGAGTGGAGGACAGAGGAGCCTCTTAAAGAAAAAGATACAGGTCTGTGAGAGACAGAAATCTTGCTTGTTTGTAGGTGACCAAATACTTACTTTCCACCATAATTTGCAAATAAATTCTTTCAAAAATCAGACAATGTGATTGTCTGGATTTGTTTTCACATTTTGTCTCTCATATTTGAGGTATACCTATGATGACAATTACAGGCCTCTCTCATCTTTTTAAGTGGGAGAACTTGCACAATTGGTGGCTGACTAAATACTTTTTTTCCCCACTATATATATATATATATATAGGCTGTATGCGTACTCCGCCCCGGGAAGGCGGGATACTGTGATGATGACTGGCGTGCGATCTGCCGCTTTGCGGACGTAATGCCGGATCACCATGGTAACAGGCAAACATGTCTTAGTTTTGTTTATACTTTCTTTAGGTGGGAGGTACCCTTTGAGGTGGGTGGTCATGTGATCCGCCGTCACGCCGACACGTTGTCGTGCCGTCGCGGCATAATGACCACTATAGAGCCACAGCCTACCAAACTCCTCCCATGTCTGAGTGGTGCGCTCCGATAGGACGCTTACTGCTCGTTTGTTCAATTACCCAGTCGGATTACCATGCATGCTCCGCGCCGCATGACGCGCTTTAGGGATTACTATGGTAACCTTTTTAGATACTCTTCCTATTAGTGAGTGGTGCGTCCTGATTGGAGGCTTACCGCTCGTTCTTTAATTACACAGGTGAGTGGGATAAGGGGCTATCTACTTAAACTACAGTGGCATTGTGAGACTCCATTATCGCTGAGGAAGTCCTATGGACGATACGCGTGCGAGAGTTCATCTTAATGTCACTACGGCCACCTTATCAGCTTTGCTGTTACCAGTCCTTTTATGCTTTATATCCTAGCACTTGGATTAAGTGCTTTTTATGTGAGTACCCATCTTATATTAAATGATACCTTTTACAAATCATACAGAGAGCACTAGATTTTTTCTTTGTATTATATGTTGCTACGGGAGAGTTACAAGGCTTATCTGCGGAGTTCGAGAGGTGCCCAGCTTCCATCCACAAGTTTACCATTACCACCAGAGGTGGTGAAAGCTCTTATGACCTTCCTGTTAGCTCAGGGGTCTAATAAGCAAGGTGAGCAGTTTGGCTAAACATATGGTGTGAGCACGGATCAAGGAGCACCCCAAACTTTTGCATGAAGCACCCTTTACCACCATTGACGTCTGTGTGCCTCTCTATCTACATGTGTGTTTCAACATACGAACATATGAACTTTTTATCTATTGAATTTTGATTCATTAATCGTTTTTAGTTATCAATTTAGCGCTGCACTGATTAATTTACATAGTTCTGAAGGGTTTATATATTTGCCTTTAGTGTTCAGCTGCTGTGAGTAGACATTGAGTTTTGCGCTGACTGTTTGTTTTCAATTGGTTACCTGTTTACATAATATATTCCAGCCTAGCAGCATTACTAATGGAGATCTTTCAATATATAGAAAAAAGAGAAATCAAACTGGGAGAGATTTTTTCTAATAAGCATAATCCGGAGGAGGTTAATACCTTATCTCTCGGGTTTAGGAAACTAGGGTATCTGTTTGAGAAAAAAGTAAAAACTTGGTGGGATATAGTAACGTTTGAACAATACCTCACTGCAAAGTTGATCCCTAGAAGACTTAGATGGGAGGTACCTCCCAATGATGGCCTTATGGATGATTATTCTATGAAGGAATGGGGGGATTTTTTCACCAACAAAGGCCTAGAATTAATTGAGTTTCTGTTATCCCGGAAACGGCGGAAAATGATTCTTCTTGAGACTCAAATTGCAGAACTTAAGAGTTCCATTGAGTCCCATAAAGAGTCCGAAGAATTCCTTAGACTTTCAGCGGAGTTAAAAAATAAGCTCATAAAATGGGACTATGAAACTCAAAATAAAAAGAAGAAGAAATATATAAGAGATGCAGATGATTTTGGGAGAGGGAGTATCTACAAATGGCAGATCAAACCTGCTGACGCCTCTACTAATCAGCCAGTGTTGCGCCCTATATCCCTTGAACCCCCTCAAACTCCTCTTGATGAAGAGGGGATTGTTCACTACGATCAGTGTGATTATACTAGTACCCCAACCCCCTCTCGAGGTAATTTATTTAAAACTGTACATAACAAGAGAGGTAAGAACAAAAAGGGTAGGGGCACAAGGCGGGATGTATATGAGTCTCCGTTCAGACAGTACCCTTGGAATCCACCTCCTACAAATGATGATGTTTACTATCATCAAGATTCTTATCAACAAGGTACCGACCGTAATTGGGTACCTAATGTTGATCGGCCTTACAACCAGTATTACACTAACTATTCAAATACCCCTCATAATATAGGGAGAGAATCTCAGTCTTATGGACATCCGGTGCATACCCAAAATAGGTTTGCACCATTACAGAGTTCTGGCCCTAGAAGAGGAGGGGATTTTCACAGGACCCAGAGGGGGATGGGGAGGGGAGCTCCGTACATCCCACCCAAACCAGGGGGAGGGTGGAACGTTCCCCCGCCACCTCCCAATCTAGACAACGGTCCAAGGAAAAGAAAACTCTTAGAGGAAGGAGAGGAGGCAGGTGAACTCAAAAGAGTCAGACCACAGTAGGGGCGGGTATCTACAACCTGAGTGGCTCCCCCCTAAGTGAGGATGAGATTAAGGTTCTAGATAAGGGCCTCAAATATGCCCCCATTCGTAACTTAAATAAATTCCAGACCTACATAGGTTTACAAAAATTCATTAGAAGTTTGAATATCAAGAAGTACCATCTTTCTAACCCTGTAACACGTACTTTACCAAATGATTCTAAACCATCAGGTACCCATTCGTTTCTTCGTAATAAATCGGTCTTTAATCCCCCTAATCGTGACACTAAGTTTGTGGAAGTTTTCAAAAACATGGTGACTAGAGATCTCGACACACTTAAGATCCGGAAGGCACAAGATCCATCATATGTCAAAAAGGGCATCGAGTCCTTCTTAGAACGGAGGGATCTCGTAATACGCCCAGCGGACAAGGGGGGTGGTCTGGTCGTTCTTAGTAAAACCTATTACAACAACGAAATGGAGAACATGCTTAATGACTATAGTACCTATGTTCTACTCAGCAAAGACCCGATGTTTGAGTATAAAGAGGAATTACACTTTCTGGTAGAAAGAGGCAAACACATTGGAGTCCTTAACAAAAAAGAAGCTTCTTACTTAGATCCACTTTTTTGCTGTACCCCTATCATTTATTGTTTACCTAAATTACATAAAAATAGTACCAATCCACCTGGCCGCCCCATAGTCAATGGTATAGACTCAGTCTCTTCTAGACTGGGTCAATACATTGACTCTTTTTTGCAACCTTTGGTTACGGGAACCCGTTCCTTTATTAAGGATACCAAACACATCATCCAAATTCTAGAAGCCCTTTCCTTTTCTTCTTCTTGTTTGCTAATAACAGCGGACGTTAGTTCCCTCTATACGATTATCAGCCATGAAGATGCGTTAGCATCAGTCCGATGGGCCTTCAGAACATCGGATCTGACCAGAAGACATAAAAATTATATCTTAGATTGCCTAAAGTTTTGCTTATCTAAAAACTACTTTTGGTACAATAAACGTTTTTTTCTACAAACCAGGGGAGTCGCGATGGGTGCCCGCTTCGCTCCCAGTGTTGCCAATTTATTTATGGCACACTGGGAGGAAGAGTTTATCTATAAGAACACACCCCCTGAGCTTAAATGTTACCAGCGTTATATTGATGACATCATTATGGTGTGGGATGGTAATAGATCGAACTTGGATGCCTTTATGCGAAAACTCGATGAGAACAATAGAAATATTGTTCTCTCCTGGAATATAGATAAAGTTCATGTTACCTTTTTGGATTTAGACATTTTCTTGAAAGATAATCAGTTGGAGTTAAAAAATCATTTTAAGCCTACGGACCGCAATGCGTACATACCCCTCGGGAGTTGTCACCATCTTCAATGGTTGTGTAATATTCCCAAGGGGCAATTTGTACGGATTAGGCGGAACTGTACGCATGAGCATCATTACCTTGAACAATCTGAGGTTTTATCTGCCCGTTTTGTCCAAAAGGGTTATAACAAAACCGATATTGATAAACATATTGAGACCGTTCGAATTTTAGAGAGAAAGTCACTAGTATCCAATGGCCCGAGGGCCAAACGTGAGGGTGTGGGCAATATTAGAATGATCTTGGACTACAATGTTCAATATAAAAAATTTGAAAAAATAGTCCGGAAATATTGGCCCATTCTCAGACAGGATAAAACTTTGGGCCCTGTACTCCCGGAATACCCCCAGTTTGTCTATAAGAGGGCACCGTCCTTAAGAGATAAATTGGCCCCGGGGGTAATTGACCCACCTCTCTCTTGTGTAAACAGGATTTCGAACATTATGACAGGCTTCTATGCATGTGGGCGATGCCCACCATGTAAACAAACCAAGGGCAATATTAAAAAACGCAAAGAGTTTGTAGCCACAGCTACAAAAAAGGTCTATCAAATTAGGGATTTCATTACATGTTCGACATCAGGAGTCGTTTATATCATGGAATGCGAATGTGGCCTACAATATGTAGGTAGAACATCTAGGTCCCTTCATATTCGTATTGGTGAACATATCACCAATATTAAGAAGGGCCTGGATTCTCACAATGTTTCCAAACATTTTAAACTCTTCCACAAACGCAGCCCTGTTAAACTAAAGTTCTGGGGAGTGGAAAAAGTAACACCCCATTGGAGGGGCGGCAATTTCATAAGACAATTGAGCCGCCGCGAGCCTTTTTGGATATATGAAACACATGTAGGAGTACCTACGGGGCTCAATGTCGAGTTTGATTTGAATTGTTTTATTTCTGATCGTTAGTTTTTTTTTTTTTTTTTTTTTCTCTGTAGTTTTTATGTATTTTTTATTTATATTTTTTTAATTTTTATTTATTTTTTTTAGTTGTTAAGTGTTTTATGTAACTGGTGTCTGGTATACTTGGGAGATTGTAAAAGGTGGCCGTGGTGACTAATTAAGATTATTTTATATTATTTTTAGCAATATTATTTTTGTTGTTATCAGATTATATCTCTGAAGTATTATGTGCATTTTTGATGCCCGATTTTGGGTCAGCATTGGTGACCACAGATCATGTAGGCATTAACAATAACTTCTTAGTCTTAGGGAGCCTTAGTCCAGGCTGGTTCCCTGGGTGACTCCTTTTTTAATATATTCTGTTTAAGTTATATATATTTGAATGGTATTTGGTTTGCAGTATTGACGTGGTGTGTGCCCAGCCCCCTTCTCTTAGGTTGCTGTGACAACCACACACACTTGAGGCTGTATGCGTACTCCGCCCCGGGAAGGCGGGATACTGTGATGATGACTGGCGTGCGATCTGCCGCTTTGCGGACGTAATGCCGGATCACCATGGTAACAGGCAAACATGTCTTAGTTTTGTTTATACTTTCTTTAGGTGGGAGGTACCCTTTGAGGTGGGTGGTCATGTGATCCACCGTCACGCCGACACGTTGTCGTGCCGTCGCGGCATAATGACCACTATAGAGCCACAGCCTACCAAACTCCTCCCATGTCCGAGTGGTGCGCTCCGATAGGACGCTTACCGCTCGTTTGTTCAATTACCCAGTCGGATTACCATGCATGCTCCGCGCCGCATGACGCGCTTTAGGGATTACTATGGTAACCTTTTTAGATACTCTTCCTATTAGTGAGTGGTGCGTCCTGATTGGAGGCTTACCGCTCGTTCTTTAATTACACAGGTGAGTGGGATAAGGGGCTATCTACTTAAACTACAGTGGCATTGTGAGACTCCATTATCGCTGAGGAAGTCCTATGGACGATACGCGTGCGAGAGTTCATCTTAATGTCACTACGGCCACCTTATCAGCTTTGCTGTTACCAGTCCTTTTATGCTTTATATCCTAGCACTTGGATTAAGTGCTTTTTATGTGAGTACCCATCTTATATTAAATGATACCTTTTACAAATCATACAGAGAGCACTAGATTTTTTCTTTGTATTATATGTTGCTACGGGAGAGTTACAAGGCTTATCTGCGGAGTTCGAGAGGTGCCCAGCTTCCATCCACAAGTTTACCATTACCACCAGAGGTGGTGAAAGCTCTTATGACCTTCCTGTTAGCTCAGGGGTCTAATAAGCAAGGTGAGCAGTTTGGCTAAACATATGGTGTGAGCACGGATCAAGGAGCACCCCAAACTTTTGCATGAAGCACCCTTTACCACCATTGACGTCTGTGTGCCTCTCTATCTACATGTGTGTTTCAACATACGAACATATGAACTTTTTATCTATTGAATTTTGATTCATTAATCGTTTTTAGTTATCAATTTAGCGCTGCACTGATTAATTTACACAAGGGTTTATATATTTGCCTTTAGTGTTCAGCTGCTGTGAGTAGACATTGAGTTTTGCGCTGACTGTTTGTTTTCAATTGATATATATATATATATATATATATATATATATATATATATATATATATACTGATACTGCAATCAACTGCCTGCCTGTAGTATTAATAGTATGAGAACACCACCAATCTTCTACAGGTAGCTTTAGCTGAACACTGTGCAGAGGTCGCACTACACTAACGTGTAAATAATGTAGCTGCCTGCGGTAGTGATAGGATCAGGAAAACACCACCAACCTCCTACAGGTATCTTTAGCTGAACACTGTGCAGAGGTCGCACTACACTAACGTGTAAATAATGTAGCTGCCTGCGGTAGTGATAGGATCAGAAAAACACCACCAATCTTCTACAGGCAGCTTTAGCTGAACACGGTGCAGAGGTCGCAAAAAACTAACTTGTAACTTTAGCTGAACACTGTGCAGAGGTCGCACTACACTAACGTGTAAATAATGTAGCTGCCTGCAGTAGTGATAGGATCAGAAAAACACCACCAACCTTCTACAGGTAGTTTTAACTGAACACTGTGCAGAGGTCGCACTACACTAACGTGTAAATAATGTAGCTGCCTGCGGCAGTGATAGGATCAGAAAAACACCACCAATCTTCTACAGGTAGCTTTAGCTGAACACTGTGCAGAGGTCGCAAAAAACTAACTTGTAGCTTTAGCTGAACACTGTGCAGAGGTCGCACTACACTAACTTGTAGCTTTAGCTGAACACTGTGCAGAGGTCGCACTACACTAACTTGTAGCTTTAGCTGAACACTGTGCAGAGGTCGCACTACACTAACTTGTAGCTTTAGCTGAACACCGTGCAGAGGACGCACTACACTAACTGTAAATAAAAGGGTTGTCCCGATACCACTTTTTTAGGACCGAGTACAAGTACTGATACTTTTTTCAAGTACTCGGCGATAACGATTACCAATACTTTTTTTTTTAATGTCACGTGACAGTGTTTTTTTGTTTTGTTTTTTTTTTTAACAATGCTTTCTTTTTTTTCTTTTTTTAAAGGGGGGGGGGGGGTGAACGGTGTCTGTGTGTTTTTTTTTATTTACATTTTTATTATTTTTTACAATAATATTTTTTTTATTATTTATTGCAATATGTGTTTTTTTTTTTTTATCAGCCCTTTTGGGGGGCTTTGGTGAGATATGAGGGGTCTTAACAGACCCCTCATATCTCCCCCCTTGAGACAGAGAAAGAGACCGAGGATAAAGATTCCCCAGTCCCTTTCTCTGCAGCCTCAGCTGCACTGAGAATGAATGGAGAGAAGACAGCGGCTCCTCTCCATTCATAAACTGAGACATAATAATCACAGGAGATTACAATGTTTCAGTTATGTGAATGGACAGAGTCAGCTGACTCTATCCATTCACAAAGGAAGTAGGAGGACATCGAGAGAGACAGCACAATGGAAGGGGACAGCAGGAACGGAGGGGGACAGCGGAGAGGGACAGCACAGCGGAGAGGGACAGCAGAACGGAGAGGGACAGAGGAAGAGAGAGGGACAGTAGAACAGGGGGGGACAGAGAAAGAGAGAGGGACAGCGGAACAGCGGAACAGCGGAACAGAGGGGGGCAGAGGAACAGAGGGGGACAGCAGAACGGAGGGGGCATGGAGGATACGGTGACAGTCAGCAGTGATCGCGCGTGGGGGCGTTACAAGCACCGATCACCGCTGTATGTCACTAAAGCAACTGAAATCCTCTGGGGGAGAAGCTTGTAACTCCCTCATGCGCCGATCACTGCTGACTCTCAAGGTATCGGGGGAAGCATTGGGAGCATTTGCCCGAGTACAAGTACTTGGGCAAATGCTCGGTATCGGTGCCGATACCGATACTAGTATCGGTATCGGGACAACCCTAGTAAATACTGTAGCTGCCTGACTGTGGTACTAATAGGATAAGAAGTACACCAGCAATTTTCTTCAGGTAGCTGTAAATACTGTAACAACACCTGCCTGCCGGTCAGTAGGAAGATAATAACAGGAACGGATCTGGCTAACTGAATACAGTGTATATGTATATATATATATATATATATATATATATATATATACGACACCTGGGATGCATATATATAAACAATACACTGGAAGTGCAGCTAACTTACTGACTGTCCTGCCTAATCTATCTAACTTAAATCAAATGACACCGTCTGTCTCTCTCTCTCTATCTCTCTATCTGAACGCCGGAACACACTACACAGGGCCGCCGTGCAGGCGGCCTTATATAGTGTGGGGTGTGTACTAAACCCCCTGAGCCATAATTGGCCAAAGCCACCCTGGCTTTGGGCAATTACAGCTCTCTGTACAGACGGCGCTTTGATTGGCCAAGCATGCGGGTCATAGTGCATGCTTGGCCAATCATCAGCCAGCAATGCACTGCGATGCCTCAGTGAATTATGGGCCGTGACGCGCCACTCAAATTTGGCGTGAACGGCCCATATCGTTCGCAATTCGGCGAACGACCGAACAGACGATGTTTGAGTCGAACATGGGTTCGACTCGAACACGAAGCTCATCCCTACTTAACACATATAGGACTTGAAAGCCACGAGTTTGTATATCATTACTGATGGATTGGTGAGATGCTGAGTTTATGGTTTTATACGCTGTGCCCACAGTATTCTTTGTGAGTGTTTTTAGCTATATTTTATTAAAGTTTGAATATACAGAGAGCACTATCTGTCATCCTTTTTATACTTTGCATACACAACCATTCACTGGAGGAGAGAGCCAAGCAAGAGTTTAGGAGAGGAGTCCTATATATCTTATACGACTCCCACATGCCAGTATCACTTCAGTCTAGCAATGAGGTCTTATCAAAAGGTGAGCGGCCATTTTTGAGCATGGGGTAACTGTATGTTGTCATGAACAGGTGTGACCAGATTGTGTGGACTGCAAAGAGGAAATGAAACCAAAATGCATGTAAAGTGAATAAGAATAATGTTTATTTAAGATAAGTGATATAAATAAACAAACACCCCAAATACAAATATTGCTCAACCAACCAACAGAAACCCACAGACAGATAATATATACAGCCAAAGGGAAGTACCGAAATCAAACACGTAAGCCAGGCCAGGGTCATACACAGGGGATCAGCAACTGAACAAGGGCAGGATAGGAGAGGGAGATAATGGATGGGATATGGCTACAAGGGAATAGGAACACAGGAGGGACAGGATCAGGATGGGTTGGGATACACGCTCAGGAGCAGGCTCAGGTTCAGATACAGATACAGATACAGGTTACAGATACAGGTTACAGGTCAGGGCGCAAGGAAGAAAGATACCAAGGCAAGCATGTGAGGGCTTGCCGGGTATTTATAAGGCTCATAATTGACCTCATGTTACACCTGAGCGCAGAGGGTGCTGTCTGCTCCATACTGCTGGAGTACACCCGCTGGTGGACACCGGTACTATGGCCCAAAGATGCAACAGTGCCACCAGCAGGTGAATCCTCTTACTACAGGCTGGGCAGCAGGGTCCGGGTCATCGAGCTGGGCAGCAGGCTCCAGGTCGTCGAGCTGGGCAGTAGGCTCCGGGTCGTCGAGCTGGGCAGCAGGCTCTGGGTCGTCGCGCTGGGCAGCAGGCTCCGGGTCGTTGAGCTGGGCAGCAGGCTCTGGAACGTTAGGCCGAACAGCGAGCACCGTAAGGGCAGGCTGGATCACAGGCACCGGCTCAGCAGGCTGGGTAACGGGCCCCGGCCCAGCAAGCTGGACACCGGGCACTGGTCCGGCAAGCCGAATAACGGGTACTGGCTTAACAGGCCAAGTGACGAACTCCGATTTAGTAGACTGGGTAACGGGCACCGGCTCAGCAGACTGGGTAACGGGCACCAGCTCAGCAGAATGGGTAACGGGCACCGAAACTCCAGGCTGACACACGGGCACTGAAACTCCAGGCTGACACATGGGCACCGAAACTCCAGGCTGAGACACCAATATCAAGACATCTGGCTGGAAGGCAGGCAACGAGACACCAGGCTGGAAGGCAGGTACCAAGACATCCGACTGAGAAGCGGGCACATCAGATGGGGAAGTGGAGACATCAAGCTGGAAGGCAGGCACCGAGACATCAGGCTGGATGGTGGGCACATCAGGCAGGAAGGCGGGCACATCAGGCTTGGAAGCGGGCACATCAGGCTGGAAGGCATGCACCAAGACTTCGGGCTGGAAGACAGGCATCAGGACATCAGAGTGGGAAGCGGGCACATCAGACTGGGAAGCGGGCACATTAGACTGGGAAGTGGGCACATCAGACTGGGAAGCGGGCACCAAGACTTCGGGCTGGAAGGCAGGCATCAGGACATCAGACTGGGAAGCGGGCACATCAGACTGGAAGACATGCACCAAGACTTTGGGCTGGAAGGCAGGCATCAGGACATCAGACTGGGAAGCAGGCACATCAGACTGGGAAGCGGGCACATCAAGCTGGAAGGCAGGCACCGAGACATCCGGCTGGAGGGCAGGCACCGAGACATCAGGCTGGAAGGCAGGCACCGAGACACCAGGCTGGAAGGCAGGCACATCAGACTGGAAATCGGGCACCAAGTGGAAAGTGGGCACATCAGACTGAAAGGCAGGCATCGAGACATCAGGCTGGAAAGTGGGCACATCAGACTGGAAGGTAGATACATCAGGCTGTAAGGCAGGCACCGAGACTTCAGGCTAGAAGGCAGGCATCAAGACATCAGACTAGAAAGCAGACACATCTGACTGGAAGGTAGGCACATCAGGCTGGAAGGCAGGCACCGAGACTTCAGACTGGAAAGCGGGTACATCAGACTGGAAAGTGGACACATCAGACTGGAAGGTAGGCACATCAGGTTGGAAGGCAGGCACCGAGACTTTGGGCTGGAAGGCAGGCATCAGGACATCAGACTGGGAAGCGGGCACATCAGACTGGAAGACATGCACCAAGACTTTGGGCTGGAAGGCAGGCATCAGGACATCAGACTGGGAAGCAGGCACATCAGACTGGGAAGCGGGCACATCAAGCTGGAAGGCAGGCACCGAGACATCCGGCTGGAGGGCAGGCACCGAGACATCAGGCTGGAAGGCAGGCACCGAGACACCAGGCTGGAAGGCAGGCACATCAGACTGGAAATCGGGCACCAAGTGGAAAGTGGGCACATCAGACTGAAAGGCAGGCATCGAGACATCAGGCTGGAAAGTGGGCACATCAGACTGGAAGGTAGATACATCAGGCTGTAAGGCAGGCACCGAGACTTCAGGCTAGAAGGCAGGCATCAAGACATCAGACTAGAAAGCAGACACATCTGACTGGAAGGTAGGCACATCAGGCTGGAAGGCAGGCACCGAGACTTCAGACTGGAAAGCGGGTACATCAGACTGGAAAGTGGACACATCAGACTGGAAGGTAGGCACATCAGGTTGGAAGGCAGGCACCGAGACTTTGGGCTGGAAGGCAGGCATCAAAACATCAGACTGGGAAGCGGGCAAATCAGACCAGAAGGTAGACACATCAAGCTGGAAGGCAGGCACATCAGGCTGGAAGGCAGGCACCGAGACTTTGGGCTGGAAGGCAGGCATCGGGACATCAGACTGAAAAGCGGGTACATCAGACTGGAAAGTGGACACATCAGACTGGAAGGTAGGCACATCAGACTGGAAGGCAGGACAATCAGACTGGAAGGCAGGCACCGAGACTTTGGGCTGGAAGGCAGGCATCAAGACATCAGACTGGGAAGCGGGCACATCAGGCTGGAAGACAGGCACATCAGGCTGGAAGGCAGGCAGATCAGGCTGGAAGGCAGGCACCGAGACTTTGAGCTGGGAGGCAGGCATCAAGACATCAGATTGGAAAGCGGGCACATCAGACTGGAAGGTAGGTACTTTGAGCTGGAAGGCAGGCACATCAGGCTGGATAGCAGGCACTGGGTTGGCAGGTTTAGGTGGGTCATCAAGTTCAACTGGCATGAACGCTGGCTGGAACAGGTTGGTTGGTGTGGAAGCAAGTTGGGTTACTGGCAGGATAGTGTGAGTGGGGAAGAACTTCCGTTTCTTCTTTGGCTTAACTGCTGGAGATCTGTAGGTGGCTGTAGGACTGTAGACAGTAGGTGAGGCATGCTGAAAGCAAGGGCTGGGATATGGTAAGGAAGGGGGAACAGTGGCCAGAGGAAGTTCTTGTGGGGAAGTTGCAGGTATTAGAGAAGAGGCCGGTGGGTTAAAGGCAGGATAGGTGCAGGAAGTAGAAACAGGGTATTGATACTTGGTGGGGTGCAGGGTATATTGGACTGTAGCTGAGGTTGCCAGGGGTGATGGGAGAAAGGACATCTGAGCAGGCAGGTGTTTAGTAGCAGGTCTGGTTTGTGGAGAGCTGACAGAAGCTGGGCATAACAGGTCTGACCATGCCTGAAGTACAGGTAGCACAAAAGTGGGCTCACATACCCTCTGTCTGACCAGGGACTGCACTTCATCTATACAATCTTTCAACAACTGTTTGGGACAAACCGAATAATGCTCCAAAAAGGATGCAGAGTCATCCTCCAACAGCCATACTAAGGACGCAACCTGGTGAATGCTGAAGGGGGGAGAAAAGTCATCATGGCCCTTTGGGATACAAGGCAGAGCCAGCTCTGTACACATTCCAATCAAAGGCTGAACATCCTCAAACAGTATACTGCCCTGATCGACCACAGAGTGAGCTAAACGGATAATCTCCAGCAGCTGATCACTGGACCACCCTTTCAATGTCTGGCGGAGATATTCAGAACTCTCTGTTGTCAGCAGAGCATAATAAACAATTATATCTGAATTCATCCCAGCAATGTGAAACAGAACTGAGATGGTTCCCCTGTGCAGCCACTTCTGGTCAGAGATGGCCTTGGTATACTGTCATGAACAGGTGTGACCAGATTGTGTGGACTGCAAAGAGGAAACCAAAACGCATGTAAAGTGAATAAGAATAATGTTTATTTAAGATAAATGATATAAATAAACAAACAACCCAAATACAAATAGTGCTCAACCAACCAACAGAAACCCACAGACAACAGATAATATATACAGCCAAAGGGAAGTACCGAAATCAAACACGTAATCCAGACAAGGGTCATACACAGGGGATCAGCAACTGAACAAGGGCAGGATAGGAGAGGGAGATAATGGATGGGATATGGCTACAAGGGAATAGGAACACAGGAGGGACAGGATCAGGATGGGATCGGATACAGGCTCAGGTTCAGGTACAGATAGAGATACAGGTTACAGATACAGATTACAGGTCAGGGCGCAAGGAAGAAAGATACCAAGGCAAGCATGTGAGGGCTTGCCAGGTATTTATAAGGCTGCAGTAATTGACCTCATGTTACACCTGAGCGCAGAGCTGTCTGCTCTACACTGCCAGAAACACCCGCTGATGGACACCGGTACTACGGCCCAAGGATGCAACAGTGCCACCAGCAGGTGAGTCCTCTTACTACAGGTCCTAGATGTTGGAAGACACCCGCTGGTGGACACTGGAACTGCGATCCAAGAGACTGACAGTGACACCAACGGGTGAACCATTTCATGACAGTTGTAAGGGTACACAATCTTGACCTTCTTCAAACATGGCAGACATGGCATATTTCATGATTAATTTATGGACATTTATTGATTTTATTTTTGTTGCGCTGCACCTTTAGATGATCATTTTGTTTTGTGTTATTGAAGTGGAATCACTGTGTGGTGTTATAGCTAGCAACATATTGAGATATATTTTCACATTACCAGTCAAAATTGATTGTGCTGATAGTTCGCATTTTTTATTTTCAATTCAAGTATATCTTTAGGCAAAGCAAGTATTTGCCCACTGGAGCAAATAATGGTATCTACCCTGGTGAACCAAAAACATTCCATTACATTTCTTATTAGGGCCGTGTTATCTATTTGGTCACCTCCTTAATTGGAATGTACACTTCCAGGTCTTCAGGTCTGCTGTGCAGTCATCATTTAAAGACCACTGAGCAAGTCGGCAAAAATTGTAGATCAATGAGTTCACCCAAACGTATGTTCCCATTGAGACATAAACAGTACAAAACAACAAACAAGTGGGGACAAATTATTATTATTTTTATTACTGCATCCTGTCCATAGAAGTCGGCAGGAGGAACCAGTGAGCAATGAGGGAAACACAAGAGATTAACACACTCAGAGTTGTCGGTTTCCCAGCAGACTTCAGGAAATCCCAGCACTGACCACTTCACTGGCTTGTAATAGATGGCCTGATGTAGAACCAATAGGATCTATACAGCTCACACTAAAATGCCACATACTTTTTTGATATTTTCTTTCTACAGTATGTATGTGGACAAAGTTCTATGAAAGTTTTAATATAGATTGTAGAATAAGCTCTAGATAATAGAAAATTGTCATTTTTTGGTTTTGTAACTTCCTCTAGAAATTATATTTAATATATACTTGATTTGCTTCAATGTTGTTCTCATCAGCAAATGAAGGTAAACCTAATTGGCATGCAGGAATCAGCTTTTCTGGGGCAAAATCTTCTTTCCACTAGCTTTGCCTTTGTCTATGACAACTGGCTAAAGAAGGAAGTCTCCTCACTAAGTAGAGATTTCCTTTCACTTTGCATCTCTAGGACACAGAGTGAAAGGAAACCTTCCCAACATGACACAAACTGCACAAAATAACTGACAGAGGGTTTAACTCTATCCTACCCAATTAAAAAAAATGTTGGCTTTATGTCCACTTTCATTACATATCAATATCAGGTCTTCTCAAAATGACAATGTTGTATTGAATGAGAATTATTGGCAGTATTTTTGCATGGAAATTTAAAGTCATGTACATTTTGGAAAACAATTACCTTTTTTAAATCGTCGATGAATTAGCCACAAAGCTAGTGCTAGGGTTAAAGCACTGGCAGCAGTTGCCAAACCTAATATAAACACTGGTCTCTGATGATCGATCTGAGAATGCAGGAGGTTCACATTTTCTATGGGAATAAACCAAAAGAAAAATTAATGCAAATGCTGTTCATCTTACAACTAATAAATCAAGCCATATGCATGAATAAGCATATGGGTTTTTTTCTGAATTTACCATGCTAAGATAAACAAAAAGAAGAAAAACCCTATTAAAAGTTTGAGTAAACAATTCACTAGAACTTTTGACTTTTTTGACTTTGACTTTTTTTGGCAATTTACATCATATAATATAAAAAAAAAAATCTTATGCTTGGTGCACCCAAAACCAAGGTTTAATTACGTAGGTTCGACTCGGACATCGGGTGTTCGCCCGTTTGCGAATATTTTGGGGTGTGTGGAGATCGCAGGGCATTGCTGTATGATGATTGGCCAAAGCATGCACCTGACCTGAATGCTTTGGCCAATCACAGCATGCTCTGCTGAGACAGCCATAATTGGCCAAAGGCAGGGTGCCTTTGATCAATCATGGCTCAGGGGGACTAAGTCCACTCCCCACACTATGTAAGGCTATGTAAGGCTAAGCGGCCGTGTATAGTGTGTGGACGGAGATAGTTTGAGCTAGATTAGGCAGGCAGGTTAGTTAGTAGCAGTGTATTTGAGATATATATATATATATATATATATATATATATATATATATATATATATATATATATATATATATATATATATATATATACAGTCTAGTGTGTATATATATATATATATATATATATATATATATATATATATATATATATATTCTGCATTCAGCGTAGACTAGATACTCAGTGTAGACTCTATATTAAAGCCAGTGCAGGCAGTGTATTTGATATATATATATATATATATATATATATATATATATATATATATAGTGTAGCCTAGCCTATATATTCAGTGTAGACTTTATATTCAGTCAGTGCAGGCAGTGTATTTATATAACACAGTATATTGAAGTGGTTAAGGGGAACCCTGCGCCCAAATTTTTTTTTAAATGGCGTGGGGGTCCCCCCAAAATCCATACCAGGCTCTTCAGGTCTGGTATGGATTTTAATGGGAACCCCGTGACAATTTTTTTTTTAAATGGCGTGGGGTCCCCCCAAAATCCATACCAGACCCTTATCTGAGCATACAACCTGACAGAGCGCAGGAAAAGGGGGGGACAAGAGAGTGCCCCCCTCCTGAACCATACCAGGCCACATGCCCTCAACATGGGAAGGGTGCTTTGGGGTCCCCCCCAAAGCACCTTGTCCCCATGTTGATGGGGACAATGGCCTCATCCCCACAACCCATGCCGGTGGTTGTGGGGGTCTGTGGGCGGGGGGCTTATCGGAATCTGGAAGCCCCCTTTAACAAGGGGGCCCCCAGATCCCGCTCCCCATGTGAATGGGTATAGGGTACATTGTATCCCTACCCATTCACCAAAAAAGTGTCAAAAAAGTAAAAACGACAGCAGACAGTTTTTGACAATCCATCGTCAATCACGGCGCCTACAGTCCTGAGAAAAAAAAACAAAACAGAAAAACTCTGCCTTGATGGGAGGCGTCCTGCCGACTGCAGCCTTTTTCGTGGTGACAGCTGTTATATAGCCAAGGGCGGGGCCACCCGGTTACGTAACCGGGTGAACAGTACAACAAAAAAGCAAATACTCTTGCGCACAGGTGTGTTGATTAAGTCGTTCAAAGGATCAGAATTGACAATAGCTTTCAGCCTTGCTGCCCTCCAGATAGGGATATCCTGGTGATAGACAGAAAAGAAGAAAAGAGGGCGCACCAGCCTAGTGCATTATCCTTTAGTATATTTATTCAAAAAGCATAAATAAAAACTACTCACAAAGGTAGGAAGAAAGTCATGCTTATAACAGTCTTAGACATATAGCAGGCTGTCCACTGATAGCAGTCTCCGAGTCCTAGAGAGGGGGACGTACGAACTGCTGCTGGCTAATGCGTTTCGAAGGTTCAACCTTCTTCATCAAAATGACAACCTTCTACATCATATAACATCAGAAGGGGCGGGGTCACCCATTTACATCACCTGGTGGCCCTGCCCTTGGCTAAAAAAAGTGAAAAAATGGCAGTCAGTGGGACGCCTCCTAATGAGGCAAAGTTTTTCCGTTTTTTTTTCTTTTTCTCTGGACCGTCAGCCCCATGATTGACGATGGATCTACATCGTGGAACAAAGGAATTGTCAAAAACTGTCTGCTGCCATTTTTAATTTTTGACACTTTTTTTGGTGAATGGGTAGGGGTACAATGTATCCCTACCCAATCACATAGGGAGGGGCCTGGGATCTAGGGGGCCCCCTTGTTAAAGGGGGCTTAAAGATTCCGATAAGCTCCCGCCCGCAGACCCCCACAACCACCGGGCAAGGGTTGTGGTGATGAGGCCCTTGTCCCCATCAACATGGGGACAAGGTGCTTTAAAATCACTGCTCCTGAAAAAAAGGCTGTTTTAAAAACCCGGGTCCCCAAACACTTTTTATGGCAATAACTTGCATATAAGCCTTTAAAATGAACACTTTTGATTTTTCATGTTCGCACAAATTTTTTGTCTGTTCGCATGTTCTGGTGCGAGCCGAAACGGGGGGTGTTCGGCTCATCCCGATTGTTAAGCCACTATCTTGTCTTTATATCATCCCCTCTGTCAGATAAAAAAACTGCATCCTAGTGCCTGTGCTTTATAAAAAAAAAAAAAAGATTTCTACCTATTTTAACAGCATCTCCCAGCAATAAGATGATTCCAGGCTTTTAGCCCTCCCCGTCTAATATCTCCAGTGGGCGGGGTGGACATTCCCCTGCTGACGTCAGCCAGAGAGGAGGGGAGGAGAGGAGCTCAGAGCCAGGAGTCATGTGATCACTGGAAGACACTGTTAAAACGGGTAGAAATCTTTTTTTTTTTTTTATTATAAAGCACAGGCACTAGGACACAGCTTTTTATCTGACAGAGGGAATGATATACAGATCAGTTAGTTTTGAAGCAGTGGGGAGAGTAGCAGATCAGCGATAGTAAGAGATGACTGGAAAGAAGGGGGGAGGAGGACAGAGGGAGACAGGAGAGCTGCAGATAGCAGCGCATGACGGAGGCACGTACACTGACAATGGTGTCAGGGCCAAGCAGCCCTGATACATTGTGGTCAGCGTACAGAGGGGAGGGTAGAAATTGTCAATATCAGCCAGGTATTTCAGGTGATACAGGGGCCAAAATACACAGCAACAGGATCTTTATTTTTATTTATTTTTTGGGTTAACAAACACTTTAAATAAACCTGATGGAACTGCTGCAATCTATATACTAACGACACTGAGCAAATGAGCAAATCTTCAAAAAATAGTGCGCTTTACCTTTTAATTGGATCTTATGTTGTGATCAATACATAAATGTAGACAAAACAATGTGTAAATAATGTACAAACAATATGGACCTAAAATGTCTAATTTGCAAATAATAAAGTGCAAACAAGCATAATGTGCAAAATAAGCAATGCACAAAATAAGTAGTGACTGGATCTTGAGTGACCCTTTAAACAAATTCTGAGCAGTAGTTAACAAGCAATAACTCAAAACATCAAAAAATAGTCCACATGTAAAAAAAGGCTTGATGTGCAGTAGGATCTCAAAGTTACATAGTTACATAGTTACATAGTTAGTCAGGTTGAAAAAAGACACAAGTCCATACAGTTCAACCATAAAATAAATAAATAAAATAAAAAATATCGTACAATCCAATATACCCAATTCTATACCCACAGTTGATCCAGAGGAAGGCAAAAAAACCCAGCAGAGCATGCTCCAATTTGCTACAGCAGGGGAAAAAATTCCTTCCTGATCCCCTAAGAGGCAATCAGATTTTCCCTGGATCAACTTTACCTATAAATGTTAGTACCCAGTTATATTATGTACATTTAGGAAAATATCCAGGCCTTTCTTACAGCAATCTACTGAGCTGGCCAGAACCACCTCTGGCGGGAGTCTATTCCACATTTTCACAGCTTTTACTGTGAAGAAACCTTTCCGTATTTGGAGATAAAATCTCTTTTCCTCTAGACGTAAAGAGTGCCCCCGTGTCCTCTGTGTTGACCGTAAAGAGAATAACTCAACACCACGTTCACTATATGGACCCCTTATATATTTGAACATGTTGATCATATCCCCCCTTATTCTCCTGTTCTCAAGAGTGAATAAATTCAGTTCCTCTAATCTTTCCTCATAGCTGAGCTCCTCCATGCCTCTTATCAGTTTGGTTGCTCTTCTCTGCACTTTCTCCAGTTTCCTGATATCCTTTTTGAGAACTGGTGCCCAAAACTGAACTGCATACTCTAGATGAGGTCTTACTAATGATTTGAACAGGGGTAAAATTATATCTCTCTCTCTGGAGTCCATACCTCTCTTAATAAAAGAAAGGACTTTGCTCGCTTTGGAAACCGCAGCTTGGCATTGCATGCTATTATTGAGCTTATGATCTACCAAAACTCCCAGATCCTTCTCCACTATGGATTCCCCCAGTTGTACTCCCCCTAGCATGTATGATGCATGCATATTCTTAGCCCCCAAGTGCATAACTTTACATTTCTCAACATTAAACCTCATCTGCCACATAGTCGCCCAATTAGACAGTGCATTGAGGTCAGCTTGTAAATTGGAGACATCCTGTAAGGACGTAATTCCACTGCACAGCTGAGTGTCATCTGCAAAGACAGAGAAAATTGAGTACTGTCCGTGATACTTTTTTTATTTGCACTAACATACAATTTTTCAGGACAAGCTTTCGGGGTATGTCCCCTTCTTCAAGGTCCAAGCAGTACTGATTCACAATTTTTTAAGCAGAATGTTAAAGAAAAAAAAAAAACTCTGAGGGAAAGGAGATAGAAGAAAAAAAAAAAGAAAAACAAACACATACAAATCAATGGTAATAAAGATAGCAGCAGAGTTAGTGAGATAAGACAGAGGGAGAGCTATAGAATGGAAGGGGGGGGGGGGTGGTGATAGTCACAGAGGGGGTCATAAAACTTTAGTATAATGGGCAAGGTAATTCAGCCCATTCATGTCAAAAAGAAGTATCAGGCTCTGTTTCCACTAGTGCGACTTATTTTGCGACTTGACACATGTCAAGTCGCATGACAAGTCAAAACCCATGTATTTCAATGGTCCCCGTTCTCATTGGTGCGACTCAAGTCGCAGCGACTCGAAAAAAGGTTCTTGCACTACTTTGTTCCGTCTTCGGTGCGACTTGTTCTCCATAGAAAGGTATTAAGTCGCAATGAAGTCGTATGTACATGTCTGACACCGCGACTTTGTTGCGACTTCCACGGAAGTCTATGGAAGCACATGATCTCTGCTCCTCCCAAATACATCACTTCCTATATCGATGTATGTGAGTGTGGAAGACAGCAGGAAGCATGCCTAGGGCAAAAAAAAATAAGCGACAAGTGCATGACAATGAGGAAATTATTAGGCTTGTCAGACAACGTCCGGCAATATATGACCTCAGAGATCCAGGTTACAAAGATCATGCAAAGAAGGAGAGAGCATGGTTGGAGGTGGCTCGCATATATTATGAGACATGGGACTCTTTCTCAGCCACAGAACGTTCTACAAAAAGTAAGTGGTTGATATATGCTGCTTAACACTTTCTGTAACCAATGGTTGTGTGCACTGTTTTTTCTTGGTGGGGACCGCTTCTCCTGGCAGGAGATCACAATGGTTTGGCAGGAGGTAATCCCATGTCAACACTATCTGTGTTGATGGTGTCATTTATATAGTTACTTTCCTGTAACCTGTGGCTGCAGGAAAGTAAATCTGTGTGTGTGGGCCAGCAAATAATTTTTGTCCACGGTCCTAATAATATTAAATAATATTAAAGATGGCCCTGTCAACATCCTCCAGCACATGTCAAATTATGTAGGTGTCATGGGTAATATATGTAGCGGTTGTTTTAACACCATCCATATCAATTATGCAGCCTAGCAAATGAATGACCTATAGGCAGTGACTAAATTTGTTTTAAAAAATGTATACTTTGCTTTATATTTTGTAGTGCACTCGTTACAAACTCGATGGAGAAGTCTCAAAGACTGCTACAACCGGTACTTACGCAAATTAAAAGAAGGAAGGAGTGGTTCCGGCTCTAAAAGATTAGCCCCATATGCCCATGCCGGGGATCTTGAATTTTTGAAACCAGTGTTGGAAATGCGAGAGTAAGTTATCAGCAGGCATATGTTACGAATTCTACATATCAAATAGTAATGCTTACTTTAAAAATATGTGATTTGTATTTCAGAACCCAAGCAAGCTGGGAAGACAGCACACAGGGTTTGGCAGCAGAAGATGAGGCAGAGGAAGCTGCGGAGGAGGAGGAGCAAGAACAATTCCAAGACAATGTTGACAAGGAACTGTTCATAGATGAAGCAAGGTCAACATCAAACTCAATGAATGAGGAGGATGCAGAACCAGGACCTAGCAATGTCTCTAGGCCTTTGCGAAGGTCTTCAAGGGTCAGTGCCCGGCCTGGTAAACCCATGGATAAAATTTTAGAGGTAGTCAATCAGATGTCCACTAAAATGGCTGAAAACCAGTGTGAAGACACAGCATTTCTCACTGTAATTTTAGGCATATGTAAACAGGTACCCCCTGAGAAAAAATATGCACTCAGGATGGCTTTAATGTCAACTGCTCAATCATTTGTGGGTGAGGGGCCAACAACATCCTCAGCATATATGCAACCCCCCCTTCCCCAATATCCCCCTTATCAACAATACACTCACTTTCCAAGTACACAGTATGCTCCACCAATAAACCGTCCATACTGTGACCAGTATGGTAATATACTGAATCCCTCAAGGCCACGCATGTTGCATCCAATTCCTGACCCCACTACCTCTACCCTTGGCCCCCCAACCACTCACCAACTTAGGCAGCCTACACCCAGTCATGTTCCGCCTTTTCTGGCAAGGAAATATTACCCTGGTCCATCAGTGGATTTCCCTGGACCAACCAATAGTTCAGTTTCCGGGACCACTGAAAACAAAACATACGAGCAATTGTAATTTACAATTATTATTGAGGTGTGTTTAAGACTTGTTCGGTTGAGGAGGCCAAAACAACAACTGTTGTAATTTTAAGTTCATGGAACGTATTTCTTTATTTTTGCCTTATTGCAAAAAGAGTTGTCTTGTAAAAAAGATTCAGATATTTTTTTATATTTTTGAAATAATTTTATTTACGTGTTTTTCTGAGAGAAATAGTTTATTATTTCACTATTTGTTGTGCTTGATAAAAAATAAACAAAATGGTGTAGTTCACTCAAACACATAACCCAAAAATTTTGTGTGCTTCCCTGCACAAAAACAAAAAAAATAAAAATAATTTTGTTTACATTGTGCATTTTCGGCTTATCCTTTTTTCTAATTTGAGGAAACTACCTGTTATTATGCTTTTGGATGCACTGAAACATAACATACATCAAAATAATATTCACAGAAAATGCATGACATACATTATGCTATGGCATCCTGCTGCCAGGGGACAGAACCAGCAGCAGACAGAAAATAAGATGAGAATCCCTCACGCACACTGGCACCATTGGTGGTGCCCCTACTGGCACTCCATTGTGCACCTTCCAGATCGTGCATGAGGGAATCCTCAAAAAGATAGCCATCACGAATTCTCACAAAATTGTGAAGAACACATGCTGCTTTTACTGCAGATATTGCATTCTCCATTTTTAAATTAATGGGGGTATGGAGCAAACGCCACTTGTTGGCTAAAATGCCAAAAGAACATTCTACCACTCGTCTTGCCCTCGTTAAGCGGTAATTGAAGATTCGCTTCTCTTCACTCAAACACCGATTTGAATAAGGCCTTAATAGATGCTCACTGAGAGCAAAGGCCTCATCCCCAACAAACACAAATGGCATTGGCGGCCCATTTGTTCCTGGCAACGGACAGTCCTGTGGCAGGTCCAGAGCATTTTCCCGCAACATTCTTCCAAAGGAAGACCTTTGGAAAATACTTGAGTCTGAGCTGCTGCCATATGATCCAATGTCTATATAGCTGAAACAATAATTGGCATCAGCCACTGCAAGTAAGACAAAAGAAAAATATTTTTTGTAATTATAGTATTTTGTTCCACTGCCAATGGGCATCACTACCCTCATATGTTTGCCGTCAATTGCCCCTAGACAATTTGGGAAATTGCAACGATCCCAGAAAAGTTCCGCTTTCTTGCACCAATCGTCGGAAGTGGGCTTCTTCAGAACCAAATCACTAAGGACATTCCATATGTCTTGGCAGGTCTCGTGGACAATAGTGCTGACTGTAGTTTTGCCAACCAAAAATTCAAAATGCAAACTGGAAAAGGAATGTCCAGTTGCCAGGTACCTAAAATGGAAAAGTACATACATTTTAGGATAATGATACATATTGACACTAAGCTACATCAATAAACCCAAAAAACAGAGCTAGGAAGGAGGTGCCTGAGGAAGTGAAGAAGGAAGAAGAGGAGCAGGAGAAAGACACAGGTGATGTAGAGGCAGAGTTAAGATTTTAAAACCAAGCTTACGCACAATTACATGCTAGTAGTTATTTTTGGACTGCATGTAAAGATGATGAAAGAATGATGTGGATCTCCAAAAGCCACATAGAAGTTAAGAAGAAGAAACAGTAGGTATGAACATTTACCTCAATGTTATTATGAGTCTTTCAGCAGATGGAATACTCCTTCTGAAACTGGTGTTTTGGCGCTCTAGATGACTAGAGAGCAAAGCCAACAATTCATCAAAACTGTAAAGAGAAAAAATAGGGCTAGTATCTACACTGACCATGTAAAAATCAAACATTTACAAATGGAGTTACATTTTTCTAACAATTTGATTAGGTTCTAGTTAACACTTCGAGCTAGTCAAATCTAAAAATACTAAAAAGAGTAATAATGACCAGGCATATACACATTTTGAGAAATATATCTGGCAGCATTTGCAAGTTGACATCAAAAAATGTTCTCACCTTCTAATTGACATCCTTGTATAGTTGAAAAATTTTTCATCATGAGCCCGGAGGTCATTGTAAAGGACCCCAAACTGGCCTCTCACTTCCCTTTGGGCAATGATGGGATGTATCCAAAAGCGATGCCTTCTCCTCCTCCGGTTATCCTCCTCTTCTTGATCTATAAATGCTGCTACAGAAGCCAAAATGACTGCTGACCCAACATACTGCATAGCCAACATGTTTGCTAACAAACATACAACACGAGACAACCAAACAGGAAGGGGCAATAAATAAGCAGGATAAGGAATTACATCACTAGGACTAAATCGCAGAACATCCAAGTCGCACAAAGTCGTAATTAAAGTCGCAACAAAACGCAACACAAATCGCAACGCACAATCGCAGTGTAAAGCGCGCGACTTTGGGGACGCAATAGTGGAAACCTAGCCTCATTCTTGGTTCAAACGTTTTCCTTTCCTGGATAGTTCTGAAATTCCCTTTAAGAACTAAAACATTGAGGTCTTCGTGTATTATTTTGTTTTTCGCTTTTTTTTTCTTCTCTCTCCTTTGACTCAGAGTTGTGTTTTTTTTTTTTCTTTAACATTCTGCTTAGAAATTTGTGAATCAGTACTGCTTGGACCTTGAAGAAGGGGACATACCCCGAAAGCTTGTCCTGAAAAATTGTATGTTAGTGCAAATAAAAAAAAGTATCACGGACAGTACTCATTTTTCTCTGTCACAATTGCACTAATATGGCTACAATCAAATCAAGTATCTGCAAAGACAGAAATATTACTTTTGATCCCAGACCCAATATCATTTATAAAGATATTAAAAGGGTCTCAACACTAAACCTTGGGGTACACCACTGATAACCTTAGACCATTCAGAGTAAGAATCATTAACCACTACTCTCTGAATTCTGACTTTTCTATCCATTTACAAACTGATATTTCCAAGCATGTAGACTTTACCTTACACATGAGCCATGTGTGCGGAACTGTATCGAACGCTTTTGCAAAATCCAAGTATACCACGTCCACAGCCACCCCTCTCCAAGGTTTTACTTACCTCTTCATAAAAAGAAATCAGGTTTGTCTGACAACTTCTGTCTTTCATGAATTCATGCTGTCTGTTGTTTAAAATGTTTTTTTCCAGCAAGAACTCATCTATGTGGTCTTTTATTAAATGCTCCAGTATCTTCCCGACTATAGAAGTTAAACAGGTCTATAGGCACCACGTTCGCCCTCCGCCAATCCAGTGGTACTATTCCTGTCATTAATGAGTCCCTAAAAATTAGATACAATGGCTTTGAAATTACAGAGCTCAATTCTTTTAGGATCCGTGGGTGGATGCCATCAGGTCCAGGTGCTTTATCCACCTTTATTCTGTCTAAATATTTCTGGACCATATCACATTTGAGCCATTGTGGATCATTCGGGGCTGTGTCAATACCACCCCCATTATGGACAGGGCATCAAAGACTTTTGATGAGGCCCTGTAGGAGGGCAAAACGCGTTGTCGCAATTTCCGGTATTACTGACGTCACTTCCGGTTTCGTGGAACACACTTCCGGTCTCGTGGAACGCACGCCAGGAACGGCGTTTGTTATATACACAGTTCCTTTTTTATGCCTGTTTTCATCTTAAATTGTGTAAGTACCCATCCCCTTGTGCAATAAACCTTTTTTAATGGTACTTCACTATTAGTTCCATTCTTTATATCTTTTTGGGTACCTGTTTATTCCGCTGAGAACCTTTATAAAGAATCTCTCATTTGATGATCTGACGTTCAAATCACCATTTCTGGATATCTTTGGATACCATTACCAAGCCTGAAGCGACCCCTAGACTGCAAAGCTGGGGGTCATCTCGATCTGGTGAGTGGAGACACATGAGGGGGTGTTGTTGTACACCTGAATAGCTTTGAAGCAGTTTTGTTTTTCCTTCACCGTGGATTGAAGCACTTTTGGTCACTTTATTTGGACTTTGTTTTGTTCACTATATATTTTGTGTTTTTTTGTTCACTTTTATCATATTTGCGAACGCCATATTTATATATTTTTGCAGGTTTTATTTTTAGCCGTTTAAACTTATTGCCCTTGGGAATATACTTTGCAGTGAGGTCCCAAACAGTCTTGTTGAAGAATTCCCATTTCTGTTCTGTGTTTATCGATGCCAATATTCCCTCCCAGTCTAAATCCTGGAGAGCAGCCCTCATCCTTGGAAAATTTGCTCTCTTGAAGTTGTGTTTTTATCTTTCCCGTAAGTATTTCTTGTTTACAGCTAACATCAAATGAAATCATGTTATGATCACTGCTGCCCAGGTATTCCTTTATCTGAACATTAGTAATAAGCTCTGCATGGTTTGAGATTACCAGGTCCAACAGAGCTTCATTCCTAGTTGGGGCCTCAATAAACTGGACCATAAAATTGTGCTGTAATAGGTTTATAAATGTTTGCCCTTTAACTGTCCCAGCAGTGCCATTACTCCAGTCAATTTCTGGGTAGTTAAAATCCCCCGTTATTATCACCGTCCCAGCCCTTGTAGCCCTTTCCATCTGTGCAAGGAGCTGAGTCTCCACCTCCTCGTTAACATTGGGTGGTCTATAACAAACTTCAATGATTAACTTTGAACTACGCACATCTATATGCAATTCCACCCATAATCCTTCAGACTCATCACACTCTCCATCAACCAGGTCCTCTTTCACACTTGCTTTGAGATCACTTCTCACATAGAGACAGACCCCGCCACCTTTCCTTTTTACCCTGTCTCCCTGAAAGAGTGCATAGCCAGGAATATTAATAGCCCAATCATGTGAGGATTGAAGCCACGTTTCAGCAATACCAATTACATCATAGCTCTCCCCATGCACCAGAGCTTCCAACTCACCTATTTTGCTTGGCAGACTTCTGGCATTGGTGAACAAACACTTTAATGCATTATTACATTTTGCTCTGGTGTTTTTCATATCATTTTTAGTAGTGCAAATGGCACTATAGTTTACAATGGCTGTTTGCAACATGGGAACTTTCTTGTCACTTGCCATAACCCTCCCCCCATTTATCCCCTTTTAGGCCCCTTTTAGGCCCCATTCACACCTATGAGAATTAGATGCGACATTTAGGATAGATAGGACATTTTAAAATACATTCATTTGAATGCATCTGGTTCACATATGTGCGTTGCATTCGCACTGCGCATTGAGCAAAAAAAGTGTGCGTTTTCTGTGTAAATTACAAGCACATTATCTTCTATGGGAACACATCTGATTCGCAGATGCATTCCGTTCTGAACACAAATTCTCTTCTTCTCCTCACTACACCTCCCCCTCTCCCTGCTCACTGATCCACAGCTACAACGGAGAGGAACCGCTGAACAGCTGTTTTTTCTCTTTGCAGAGAAAACAGAGCTGGGATTCGCACTGCACATGTGTGAACCCAGCCTCAGCCACTTGCCGACTGGCTCACGTCGATATACGTTGGCAGAATGGCACTCCTACGCAAACCGATGTACCTGTACCTCAGTCCGCAAAAGCAGGAGCATGCTCGCAGGTCCCGCAGACTCGATGTCTGGCGGCGGCCCGCGATCGCGGCAAGGAGAGGCGGAACGGGGAAGTGCCTATATAAACAAAGCATTTCCCTGTTCTGCCTAGTAACATGACAAAGATCTTCTATTCCCTGTCATCGGGAACAGTGATGTCTGTCATGCCAGTGGTAGCCCATCCCCCCTACAGTTAAAACACGCGGAGGGAACACACTTAACCCCTTGATCGCCCCAGTGTTTAACCCCTTCCCTGCCAGTGACATTTATACAGTAATCAGTGGCTATTATTAGCTCTGATCGCTGTATAAATGTCAGTGGTCCCAAAATAGTTTCTATTTGTGGAAAAAAAGGACGTAAATTTTGTTTGGTTGCAGCGTCGCACGACAGCAGAATTGTCAGTTAAAGCGATGCAGTGCCATATCGCAAAAAATGCTCTGGTCATTAAGGGGGTAAAATCTTCTGGAGACTGAAGTGGCTTTAAAGAAGATGTCCGCTTACCAAATGGTGTGGATCCTGAATCACAGGGATCATAAAAGCATGTTATCCGTCCAGCAATAGGTGACACCCATATCAGATCTGCCTCCTGGAAATTACTCCATATAGGATCGAATCAAATAGGATTAGATTTTATATCATCCTTATATCACTCATCAGACAATCACATATAAAAAGCAAGCAGGGAGAAGCTTGTAGCGTAATACAGCATAGAAAGGTTTATTAAAAACGATTATATCCACTTACATTTAGGCAGTGAATAACAGGCTTCACAGTAAAACACGCCGGCCGCAGTATATGCCACCCCACTGGCATGCAGTGACATCACACATTTTTTTTTTGTGCACATTTATGTATCACAACATAAGATCCAATTTAAAGGGACAGTGCATCATATTACTGTCAAATACTACAACTTCTTTTACCCAGTGAGGTTGAGACATTTGACTGTTAAAGTGAGTGTCAGAGCAAAATAAAAAATACATGCATATTTCCCATGTTTTATTCCTTTAAAGACCTTGCAAGTACAGAAAAATCCATGTTGATCTGCCAAAAATGCACTTAGCTCATTAAACCACTTACCAGGTGTTAGGCCTGCCTTCTTTTGCTAAACCACTCAAGACCCACCTACTCTACCAGCTCTACAACACTAATGCCCCGTACACACGATAGGATTTTCCGACGGGGAGCTTGTTGTCGGAAATTCCGACTGTGTGTAGGCTCCATCGGACATTTTCCATCGGAATTTGCACAAAATTTGAGAGCTGGTTCTCAAATTTTCCGACAACAAAATCCATTGTCGTAAATTCCGATCGTGTGTACACAATTCCGATGCACAAAGTTACCATGTATGCTCGGAATCAAGCAGAAGAGCCGCACTGGTTATTGAACTTCATTTTTCTCGGCTCGTTGTACGTGTTGTACGTTACCGCATTCTTGACGTTCGGAATTTCCGACAAGATTTGTGTGACAGAATAAAAAGAGAGGTTGGGACTTTATATGAAGCACATTGCTACATGACATACTATGAACCAATGAATTTAAACATATTTTATTGAGTACAAAAGGCATACAGGACATTGTAACATAATAGAAAACAAATGAAAAAAATTGGCATAGTCGATGATAGGTAACATATAAACCTTATAATGATACATATTACACTTAGAACAGGTAAACAATTATTATAGTATACCTAAGGTATGTAAGCCAATTGTAATGGTAGTATATAAATGTAAAACCAGCAATAAATTGGTTCATAATAGTATTATAATGATAATTAGGTAAGATGGTAAAACATGGGAGACTGTGACGTCGCATCATAGGAAAGCTCTACGCATTTCGTGGTTAGTATACCACTTGTCAGGAGCAGATGCAGGGGTTGGGAATATCTAGAAAAGATTTACAAAATTGGTATAATAAAAAACAAAATATAAAACATAAAAGGAAAGAGGGGGAGCAAAAGGGATCCCAACCACTCTTACCTAGTTGTAGTATATGGGTAAAATTGTAAGTGATAACCATAATGCAATGATGCTAGATATAACGTCATCCCCGGGAACTGAGGCAGTATAACCCTAAGGCATGGCGGCAGCACCAACAACCAGAAGGAAAACGTGTAGATAAAGATATCCAGTACTTCAGCTGTATTCTGTGTAAGTGGTAAAATATAGTATTCATATTGCAGATAGCTCCAATGAATATCTGTAAAAATAGATAGTTGCACAATAAGCTGATGGTAAAAACTGAATGCTGGAGAGAGAGATCACACCCAAGTGAGCATAGAAACGAGTGAATTAGAAAGATGAATGTGTGAATAACATGGCTCAAACCAAAAGGAGTAAGACCAGGCTCCACATATAGAGTGATAACTGAGCAAGATAGCCCGTGGAGTAGGGAAGTAGATGTGAAAGAGTGATAACAGCCACAACCAAGTATAGATGGTGTATAGTGGCAGATAGAAAAAGGGATGGTGAGCTGGGTATTGTAATATAGTGAAAACCGGCCTGGTGAATGAAGGGATATCTAGGAGGGGGTATAAAAAACCACAAAATGCTTGAGCAGTAATGTGAAAGGATAGCAAAAGGTGCAACAGTGGATAAAAGAAAGACAAACCAAGGATAATGGCACAGTGCATAAGGTGTATATTGCAGCCGATGAACTAAGGGTGACCACCAACGACACGCATCCTGAAAAAGGGAGGGCGGTGCCATCGCTTGAGCAAATACCGACACTCAGCATAATGGCGCAACAACCTCCTTCATGATACACACAGGATGTATATACACGTCGGGGCCGTGACGTCAAAATTGGCACCATGACGCATGATGTGCAGGCGGGGTGTCGACCCAAAGCGGGAAACTTCCCACATCCCCCACACAGGGGAGGGGGAGGGAAGTACCTGGTATGGGTCACAGCTCCCGGGGACAACGAATTAACCAAACCCCGACCGGCAGTGTAAGCCACTGAATAAATAAAGAATAAAATGGCTGAGTTTGGCCACAGAAAGTATGAGGGATAAAATGGTGTAGCAGTGTGCTTCCATCCCTATTAAATTGAGAAAATAAATAAGGGTTGTGACTTTATATGAGGCAATAACTACGATTTACCTCCATCCCCGATAATTTAGAATAAAAAGAGAGGTTGGGACTTTATATGAAGCACATTGCTACATGACATACTATAAACCAATGAATGTAAACATATTTTATTGAGTACAAAAGGCATACAGGACATTGTAACATAGTAGAAAGTGAATGAAAACAATTGGCATAGTCGATAATAGGTAACATATAAATCTTATAATGATACATATTGCACTTAGAACAGGTAAGCAATTATTATAGTATACCTAAGGTATGTAAGCCAATTGTAATGGTAGCATATAAATGTAAAACCAGCAATAAATTGGTTCATAATAGTATTGTAATGATAATCAGATAAGATGGTAAAACATGGGAGACTGTGACGTCGCATCATAGGAAAGCTCTAAGCGTTTCGTGGTTAGTATACCACTCGCCAGGAGCAGATGCAGGGGTTGGGAATATCTAGAAAAGATTTACAAAATTGGTATAATAAAAAACAAAATATAAAACATAAAAGGAAAGAGGGGGAGCAAAAGGGATCCCAACCACTCTTACCTAGTTGTAGTATATGGGTAAAATTGTAAGTGATGACCATAATGGAATGATGCTAGATATAACCTCATCCCCGGGAACTGAGGCAGTATAATCCTAAGGCATGGCGGCAGCACCAACAACCAGAAGGAAAACGTGTAGATAAAGATATCCAGTACTTCAGCTGTATTCTGTGTAAGTGGTAAAATATAGTATTCATATTGCAGATAGTTCCAGTGAATATCTGTAAAAATAGATAGTTGCACAATAAGCTGATGGTAAAAACTGAATGCTGGAGAGAGTGATCACACCCAAGTGAGCATAGAAACAAGTGAATTGGAAAGATGAATGTGTGAATAACATGGCTCAAACATTCATCTTTCCAATTCACTCGTTTCTATGCTCACTTGGGTGTGATCTCTCACTCCAGCATTCAGTTTTTACCATCAGCTTATTGTGCAACTATCTATTTTTACAGATATTCATTGGAACTATCTGCAATATGAATACTATATTTTACCACTTACACAGAATACAGCTGAAGTACTGGATATCTTTATCTACACGTTTTCCTTCTGGTTGTTGGTGCTGCCGCCATCCCTTAGGGTCGGTTCACACTGGGACGACTTGGGATCCGACTTGTATGCCCTCAAGTCGCCCCAGAAAGAGATTCACATTTAAGTGAATGGGAGCGTCTTAATAGACACTACTGAAGTCGCTCCGACTTCAGAGCGTACTCCCTGTACTACTTTGATCCGACTTTGATCCAACTTCAGCCTATTGACTATCATTGAAGTCAGATCGCCGTCTCACATGATCCGACTTCGGCATGCGACTTGTGCTCAGATGATCTTGAGGGGGAACTCCGCGCCAAATTTTAAATAAAAATCCGGCATGGGTTCCCCCTCCAAGAGCATACCAGGCCCTTGGGTCTGGTATGGACCTTGAGGGGAACCCCCTACGCCAAAAAAGTGGCGTGGGGGGGTCCCCCAATCCATACCAGATCCTTATCCGAGCACGCAGCCCGGCCGGACAGGAATGGGGGTGGGGGACGAGCCAGCGCCCCCCCCATCCTGAACCGTACCAGGCCGCATGCCCTCAACATGGGGGGGGTTGGTGCCTTGGGGAAGGGGGGCGCGCTGCGGCCCCCCCCACCCCAAAGCACCTTGTCCCCATGTTGATGAGGACAAGGGCCTCTTCCCGACAACCCTGGCCGTTGGTTGTCGGGGTCTGTGGGCTTATCGGAATCCGGGAGCCCCCTTTAATAAGAGGGCCCCCAGATCCCGGCCCCCCACCCTATGTGAATGAGTATGGGGTACATCGAACCCCTACCCATTCACCTAGGGAAAGTGTCAATTTAAAAAAAAACACTACACAGATTTTTAAAGTAATTTATTAGACAGCTCCGGGGGTCTTCTTCCGACTTCGGGGTCTCTCCGGTTCTTCTCCGCGCTCTCCGGGTCTTCTGCCGGGCTCCTCCGCTATTTTCTGCTCTTTTGCCGCTCTTTTGCTATAGCGGAGGAGCCCGGTCTGCTGCCTTCTTCTCTTCGGGGGTCTCTCCGGTTCTTCTCAGCGCTCTCCGGATCTTCTGCCGGGCTCCTCCGCTATTTTCTGCTCTTTTGCCGCTCTTTTGCTATAGCGAAGGAGCCCGGTCTTCAATCTTCTGCCTTCTGCCCTCTTCTCCTGATGTTGACACGACGCTCTCTGGGGCTGGAATGCACTCTGAGCGCTCCGCTCTGACTTATATAGGTAGTGACCACGCCCCCTTATGCCGTCACAGTCCCTGGGCATGCTGGGACTGTGACGTTTTAGGGGGCGTGGTCATCACCCAATGACCACGCCCCCTTATGCAGTCATAGTCCCAGCATGCCCAGGGACTGTGACGGCATAAGGGGGCGGGGTCACCGCCTATATAAGTCAGAGCGGAGCGCACAGAGAGCATTCTAGCCGGAGAGAGCGTCGTGTCAACATCAGAAGAAGAGGAGAGGGCAGAAGACGGAAGACCGGGCTCCTCCGCTTTAGCAAAAGAGCGGCAGAAGAGAGCGGAGGAGCCCGGAGGAAGATCCGGAGAGCGTGGAGAAGAACCGGAGAGACCCCCGAAGTCGGAAGAAGACCCCCGGAGCTGTCTAATAAAATACTTTAAAAATCTATGTAGTGTTTTTTTTTAAATTGACACTTTTTCCCTAGGTGAATGGGTAGGGGTACGATGTACCCCATACTCATTCACATAGGGTGGGGGGCCGGGATCTGGGGGCCCCCTTATTAAAGGGGGCTCCCGGATTGTGATAAGCCCTCCGCCCGCAGACCCCGACAACCAACGGCCAGGGTTGTCGGGAAGAGGCCCTTGTCCTCATCAACATGGGGACAAGGTGCTTTGGGGGGGGGCCAGCAACGCGCCCCCTCCCCCAAGGCACCAACCCCCCATGTTGAGGGCATGCGGCCTGGTACGGTTCAGGAGGGGGGAGGGCGCTCGCTCGTCCCCACTCCCATTCCTGTCCGGCCGGGCTGCGTGCTCGGATAAGGGTCTGGTATGGATTGGGGGGACCCCCCACGCCGTTTTTTCGGCGTAGGGGATTCCCCTCAAGGTCCATACCAGACCCAAGGGCCTGGTATGCCCCTGGAGGGGGAACCCATGCCGGTTTTTTATTTAAAATTTGGCGCAGAGTTCCCCCTAAAGATTCATACCAAACACAGTGGCGGGGATCCAAGTCGGATCCCCGTTCATTGAAAGTCTGACACATGTCGCAGGGCAAAGTCGGATCCACAAGTCGCGTTGAAGTCGCGTTGAAGTCGCGTTGCAAAGTCGCGTTGAAGTCGTGTTGCCCCTGTGTGAATCGAGCCTTAGGGTCATACTGCCTCAGTTCCCGGGGATGACGTTATATCTAGCATCATTCCATTATGGTCATCATTTACAATTTTACCCATATACTACAACTAGGTAAGGGTGGTTGGGATCCCTTTTGCTCCCCCTCTTTCCTTTTATGTTTTATATTTTGTTTTTTATTATACCAATTTTGTAAATCTTTTCTAGATATTCCCAACCCCTGCATCTGCTCCTGACGAGTGGTATACTAACCGCAAAATGTGTAGAGCTTTCCTATGATGCGACGTCACAGTCTCCCATGTTTTACCATCTTACCTGATTATCATTACAATACTATTATGAACCAATTTATTGCTGGTTTTACATTTATATGCTACCATTACAATTGGCTTACATACCTTAGGTATACTATAATAATTGTTTACCTTTTCTAAGTGCGATATGTATCATTATAAGGTTTATATGTTACCTATCATTGACTATGCCAATTTTTTTCATTAATTTTCTACTATGTTACAATGTCCTGTATGCCTTTTGTACTCAATAAAATATATTTACATTCATTGGTTCATAGTATGTCATGTAGCAATGTGCTTCATATAAAGTCCCAACCTCTCTTTTTATTCTAAATTATCGGGATGGAGGTAAATTGTAGTTATTGCCTCATATAAAGTCCCAACCCTAATTCCTTTTCTCAAGATTTGTGTGACCGTGTGTATGCAAGACAAATTTGAGCCAACATGCGTTGGAAAAAAACATACTGTATATTGTGGTAGTGTGGTACCCTACCAGTGTATGGACACAGGATTCTCAACCAGGCAGGTTGAGGGGCTCCAGTTTATTTGCTTATTTGGGAGGAAACTGGCTTTTCAGTTTACTCATTATTTACTAAAATCCGTTTTGGGACCTGGAGCCTGGGGATTTCGTAGCGATCCGGGTGGGATGAAATCCCCAGTCCTGGGTTCGGGTTTTGAAATCCACCAGCATACTGACTGGTCAGGTGTGTGCTGGGCTTTTTGTAGACACCTGACCATGGTTCTGGGCTCCACCCTCCCGAGGAGTGAAGGCAAGCAAGGGAGAAGTGTGCATGTCTGCACAGTTCTGTTTGTCAGAGCAGACAGAGGGTCCAAGACTGTGGGCTGAAACAGCAAGGAAGCTGAAAAAGAGTGTTGAGGTACAGGAACTCCGTTATAAAGTCAAGAGGGCTGAAGCAAAGCCTGAGCAGCAGCTCTGACCAGAGAGCCAGGTGGCTTGGTATGTTTCGTTTATTACTGCTGTGAAATTGAAACCCCTGCGTGGGAATTCTGCATTGACATTTTCTTTCTTTAATAAAAGTGGGCCTAAAAGCCCTTAAAACGACATATCTGGCGTGGGCTCGGCTCACTGGTAGGCTCTACACTAAGCTAAAGAACTACCAATGTTACAGTGTGTGCACAAGTCCGACGCACAAAAGTTCACGCATGCTTGGAATCAAGCAGAAGGAGCCGCAATGGCTATTGAACTTCCTTTTTCTCGGCTCGTCGTACGTCTTGTACGTCACCAAGTTCCCACACTCCTAATTGTTGGCCAACATTTGTGTGACCGTGTGTATGCAAGACAAGTTTGAGCCAACATCCTTCAAAAAAAATCCACGGTTTTGTTGGCGGAATATCCGATCGTGTGTACGGGGCATAACGGTGTTCGGGTGTTCAAACAAATTTTTTGTCTGTTCGCATGTTCTGCCTTGAACCGATCTGTGGGGGCTGTTCGGCTCATCCCTAAGGCAGAGGTTGAAAACTGCAGCCCTGTTTTCGGCGGTAGATGTGGTTAAAAAAGGATAGGACTGCTGAGCTATGTGGAATGACCCTGTGGATAGCTCTGACCTGAACTTGTGGGGCAGTACCATCCAGTGGAGTTAGACAGGTGCTCCCGCTAGTCTTTGCAGGCTGTTCCTCTGCCCCCCGGATGAAGATGCAGAACCTGTTCACCTATTACTAGGTGCACCTGCAGAACCTCTGCCTCTCCCTTTAGGCCTCCTGACATAATGAATACAGGGGATTGTCTAATTATCAGCTATAGTAACAAGGAGTTGATGGTGTAGTGCTTTGGTGCACCTAAGAATGTGGTGATTTGGTGCACTAAACTGTACCGCACATGTGTTCATGTATTGTAAACAAGGGCTTCTCACAAGTTCACGCTGTTGAAACCAAAATAGGAAATGACCCTATTAAAATTACCGTATTTATCGGCGTATAACACGCACCCCAAGGTTAGGAGGGAATTTTAAGGAAAAAAACCTTACATTTAAATGCCCATCAATGCAGCCTTATCAGTGTCCATTTGCAGCCTTGTCAGTGTCATTGCAGCCTTGTCTGTGCAGCCTTGTCGGTGCAGCCTTGCCTCAGTGCAGCCTTGCCCCAGTGTCCATTGCAGCCTTGTCAGTGCAGCCTTGCCCCAGTGCAGCTTTGCCCCAGTGTCCATTGCAGCCTTATCATTTCAGCCTTGCCCCAGTGCAGCCTTGCCCCCAGTGTCCGCAGGGACTCGGCGGAGCGGAGCGAGAGCCGCCGAGATCACAGGGCCTGGGCGGAGTCGAGATACACATAGCTGAGTGTACTCGGCTTTTCTCGGCTCTGCTCACAGTCACGCCCAGTCCCGCCCTATGATGGACATAACACAGGTCCAATGGCGGGACTGGGTGTGACAGTGAGCGGAGCCGAGAAGAGCCGAGTACACTCGGTTATGTGTATCTCTGCGGCGATCGCTCCGCTCCACTCACAAACAGCAGAGATCGGCAGGGATCGGCGTATAACACGCACCCACGATTTTCCCCCAAAAAAGTGCGTGTTATACGCCGATAAATACGGTATATTAAAATAACATATTATCCCCCTCCAAAAATAAAACCTAAAAGACTAAACCCCAACCTTATATTTTTTTGTGTTTTTTTTTTTTTAACCTGGCTGAAAGTAAAGAAATATAAAAATTTGACATAAAAAAATAAATAAATAAATAAAATACAAAACAATGCAAGAAGGGCCCAGCAGGTAAACAGCAACTGAAGTTATTGCTAACTCACGCAAAAAGGTAGTCCTAGAAATGACTGTTGGGTTTATGCACTGTAAACACAGAGGAGGGTACATATTAAAAATATTATAGCACTGTGAATATCACTGTGTAAAGCACTGAATAGTGCAACTATCGCGCACTAAAAACACACTGTCTGATGTCCCTATTAACGCCCAATCTTCAACATACTGAGTAAAGGCTGCTGAGAACCCTGACTTTTATATTGTGAGGACTGGCAAAGAAGAAACCCCCATTAATGGCTCTTCTAAGTCGCCTGACCACAGCTCAAAGTTTAGGAAGTGCATTATTGGTAATTGACTGCTCTAACTGAGACTGGCCACATTCATTTTTCATGGCTTGGGTTCACTTTAAACTCATGCTTGACCTGAACCTGAGGCTCATTCCTAAGTATAATGTTAATTTTTAAGTTTTGTGTTTAGGGTTCAGGTTAAGTGTTAGGGTTTAATTACAAGATAAGATCTAATTTTGAAGGCTGTACTGTATATGTAAAAGACTCACCCGGGACAGAGGCTTTTGGAGGGGACTGAATGTTGGCCTCTTACTATGGGCCCTGGCATTTGAGGGAGCTACAAGCATTTAGGAAGATATTCTGTTGTGTAATGCAAAAGGACATTATTAAGGAGGCCATGATGGTCTCTGCCAGCTTGGGACTCAGTGGACAGATGTATGTGAAAGGAATGCTGATTAATGAGATCTGGAAAGCCCGGGTCTTTCACCCAATAGTTTATTGTGCTCATTAACACACCTTTGTCATTGGGGGATGTGTTTATACTTATGTGTATTGTAGTTGTGAGTTAGGAGATGGCCAGAAATACATATATGTTTTTTCTTTTTCTTTATTTTGTAAAGTCTATATGAAATGTTGGCGCTATATAAAGACTCTTTCATGTATTGCTGCTATGCTCTGTTCAACAGGGAGCAGAATCTCTGCTGAATCAGAGCTGAATGGGTCAGATGTCAGTTTTTCATATCCATGCCCATTTCTTTTGTGTCTGCATTTACACAGTGGACAGGGGCAGACCTGTGGTTGGCCAGATGAAAACACACTTGTGTCTGTTTACACCAGGCTACCTCCAATCTGTCACATTTAGATCTGGAAAAACATTTTTTTCCGGACCTGGACAGTACAAGCTCCTGCATCTGACATTTAAATGACAGGGATGAAGCTCAGCACGGTGACTGACAGATAATAGTATTTAGTTAAAACGTATTGGTATTTGTTACTGCCAAAAGCACAGAGTCATCTTTTTTAGGTACTATCAAGGATTAATGTACCATCTACTTCCTGGACTAATCTTCTGCTCAGGGATGACACAATTGTATAAATCCTGGTGCCTGTGCAGTTCCTAACTATCTAAAAGCCCCTGCTGCAGACTTTTAACCCGTGACTTGCTAAAAATGTACAGTGCAACAGTTTAATCATTTGGGTGGACTGAGGAAATCATTTTTTCTGCCTACCCGGGACTGATGAAATCATTTTAGCCTAGACAAAGTCACTTAGTTGAAGCAAAAACTGCCTTTTCATGATAACATACAGGTAATTTTGAAGAAAAAATATATAAAATATACTGTTGATTTACTGTTTATTGGGACATTCTATATTTAAAAAATCTTATGCCGTAAAAACTAACCAGGCTCCCTGTTCCAAAGCGAACACACTGTTTGGCTTGTAATATATAGTAGATTTATTGTTCATTATCATTGAAGTATTTTACAAAAATATTTTAACATATCCTCTATTCTTAACCTGGGGTGCATTTACCCCTAAGTGGTCCATGGATGGGTTTCAGGGGGTCTGTGTGGGTCAGATAAAAAATAGCATCTACATTCACTATACAGTCCTATACCAATCAATGACTTTCCATTGAAGGAAAAATGCACCCTGCCACTGCTTCTAGTGCTAAGACTGCTAAGTGTCTCTTGATCCATTGTTGGCCCATGTTTAACATTTAAATTAAAAATGTATCATCATTTTCTGCACAACCACCATCGTGTGCCATTCAGTAATAAGTGTTAATTCTCATTTTCTAGTAGTAGTAGTTGTAGTAGATTTGGGCAGATTTAACCACTTGCTGACAATCCGTCGCAATATACGCTTATTGCGATTTTTTTTTTTTTTTTACCAAAAATATATATATTTTTGGGGAATATTTATTTTAGCAAAAAGTAAAAAAATTGTGTTTTTTTTCAAAATTGTCAGTTAAAGCAACGCAGTGCTGAATCGCAAAAAGTGCTCTGGTCAGGAAGGGGGAAAAATCTTCCGAGGCTGAAGCGGTTAAAATAATTTTCTTTAATTTGATTGTATTTAATTTTTATAATGAGTGGCCATTATTTTTTGCATAAAAAGGAATGAGTTTTGTTAAGTTTGTTTACTTTATTCAAACTTGTGCATACCTCCCAACCGTCCCTGATTCGCCGGGACCATCTCGGAATTTGATGTAAATCCCAGCGCACGGCGAATCAAAGCCATGTCCCAGGGAGGAGCCACTTTGCTCCATCGGCTATCCTGGCAGGGGCTCGCTGGCATGGGCACCAGCATGACTTTTCGTGCATGAAAGTTCTGCCACCTCCAGCGCTGCTGGCCTCTTCCTGCTGTACAACTGACAGCGCTACTTATTAGCCGCACAGACCTCCCCTCCCATCTAGGAGTGCATAGGTGGGATGGGGCAGATCAGAGCAGAGGAGGGAGGGGGTGGATCGTAGCAGAGGAGCTTCTCCAGTCCCTGCCAGCAGCCTGCACAGATAATGTAAATTGTGGCTGCTCTTTTGCAGCGGCCCCACTGGTGTTTTTTGCTCACAGAGCTGTCTCCTGCTGGATAGTTTTGTCTTTTTTCCCTGCAATCTCTAGAGACAGCAGTGTGTGAGGACCCCTGGGAGGTTGGCCATGTCTGAGGGGCTATAACTGTCTCATATGTTTCCAGCAATCCTTTCAATCAACCACTTCTTTTCTGGGAAAGGATTTGTGGCAGGAAGAGAGCTGTGTACTGGAATAGGGGGGGGGGAATTTGTACTTGAGGGAGTATTTGGGAGTACAGAGCACACCCCTCAGCCCTGCACCCTTTATGTAGCGCACCCCTCAACCCTGCACCCTTTATGTAGCGCACCTCTCAACCCTGCACCCTTTATGTAGCGCACCCCTCAACCCTGTACCCTATGTGGCGCACCCCTCAACCCTGCACCCTTTATGTAGCGCACCCCTCAACCCTGCACTCAGTACACAGCAAATCCCTCTACCCCGCACTCAGTACATAATGCACCCCTCAACCCTGCACTCAGTACGTAGCGCACCCTTCAACCCCGCACTCAGTACGTAGCGCAGCCCTCAACTCCACACTCAGTGCGTAGTGCACCCCTCAGCCCTGCACTCAGTATGTAGCGAATCCCTCAACCATGCAATCTGAACCAGTGGCGGCACGTCCATAGGGGCGCACGGACGCTGCCCCCCCACCCAGCAGTCACAAAAAAAATATTTTTTTAAAAAGGCCCCTTTAAAAAAAAAAGTTCTTCAAGTGCACTGTGTTTGGGTGCCAGACACAGTGCACTATAGGAAGTGCCACATCAATGCAATCACGAGATTGCAGAAGAGACGCTTCATTTGTATGGTTTTGTGGAGCATTCCAAAGTGCCAGACAACTTCCACCCATAGTATTACTACGGGTGGGTGCTTTGTTCTTCTAGTTAACTGGTTACTTCCGGTTTCCGTATGCTGGTGGTGAACTGGAAGTGACGTCGACAGCTCCGTGGAACGCACGGCCTGAGCTGAGCTGCCTGTAAGGTATGAGACTCAGTCAGCACGCTGTATCTAAAACGAAAATAACTCCAATATATCTGCCCCTCACAGAGGACTGCACTGCACTTTACCAAACAATTTATAATGATCTTTTTAAAATATTCCTGGCAGACTGGCAACAAAATTTATAGCTCTTGTTGTTTGGACAGGTGTTCTAAGGTCAATGCTGTGGGCTTTTCCAACAAGTTCCCAGTCAGACGACGCACACACAATCACTTTATTCTAAGCCTGATTGTAGTTTCTATAGTAACAATCTCCATTCTTGCAGATAAAATGCTGTGACTAAGTTTTGTCAATTGATTCATTACATGTGTGCAACAATAGCAGATATGCTGACCAAAGGAATATCTCACAAAATATAAAGTCACAAAATAACCAATACAATTAGGCTGCTTTCACACTGGGGCATTGGGAGCATCGGTGGTAAAGCACCACCGCTAAACTATACGAATAGCGGCGCTTTACCAACGTTTTAGCGCCGCTATTCGGCCACTAGCGGGGCGCTATTAACCCCCGCTAGCAGTTTCCGGAAGATGCACTGAGCAAGACTTTGAAAGGCTTATCCACTATTCAATAAGAGTAAGTTAAAGACAGAGCTTAGTCTCATCTACCGCAAAGAAGAGTTCAGAAAGTGTAATGGTGCTGTGGACCTATTCCAGCTGTTTATGGAGAACAAGCTTGAAAAAGTATTTAGAGAGACTGTCACTCTTCTAAAGATCCTCACAACCACACCCATGACCACAACAGAAGCTGAGAGGTGCTTCTCAACCTTAAAAAGGATTAAGACTTTTCTGAGAAATAGCATGACCTAGGAGAGGCTGAATGCATTGGCCAAGCTGTCATTGGAGAAGAGAGTGGTGACAGAGATGACTGACTTCAACCAGAAGGTCATTGAGAAATTTGCAAGCCAGAAAGAAAGGAGAGCAAATGTATTTTCAAATAGTTCTTCTTCTGGCGCTAATGTGAATGTGGTGTGCATTTGTGTTCAGTCACCTTTACTCTGATTCAGATTTTTTTGTTGTTGTTTGTTGTACAATAAAGTTTGTTTACTGTTTAAAAAAAATCACTGATTCATGGTACATTTATTGCATTCTTTAACAGTTGACTTAAACATTAACATTTTCTATATTTTATCTAGCAGTAATGACACATATTCACCTGATAAATGCCTATTTAGAGTCCTTCATTACTAACAGTGTAATTTTTCAGTTGGTTTGCACCGAACTGCGAGGCTGTGCTATATACGATGAGTTGCGAGGCTGCGCTATATACCATGATCTGTGAGGCTGAGCTATATACTCTGTCCTGTGATGCTGAGCTATATACCCAGATCTGTGATGCTGAGCTATTTACTCTGTCCTGTGATGGTGAGCTATATACTCTGTCCTGTGATGCTGAGGCTGTATACTCTGTCCTGTGATGCTAGGGCTATATACTCTGTCCTGTGATCTGAGCTGTATACTCCTGACACTATGGGTGGAAGCAAGTGGAATACAGGGGACGGAGTGGGTGGATTGTATAAGGGGTGTGGTTTATGAGCAGTGGGAGGGGTCAAAAAGGAAGGGTGGGCTCTGGCGCCCCCCCATCCTAAAACTTCACCAGCCGCCGCTGCTCTGAACACAAAATACCGCTCAACCCTGCACCCAGTAAGTAGCGCACCCCTCAACCCTGCACTCAGTACGTACCACAGCCCTCAACCCTGCACGCAGTACGTACCACACCCCTCACCCCTGCACTCAGTACATAGCGCACCCCTCAACCATGCACTCAGTACATAGCGCACCCCTCAGCCATGCACTCAGTACGTAGCGCACACCTTAACCCTGCACTCTGTATGTAGCACACTCCTCAATCCTGCACTCTGTCCGTAGCATCTTCTTCAATCCTGCACTCTGTCCGTAGTATATTCTTCAATCCTGCACTCTGTATGTAGCACACTCTTAAATCTTGCACTCTATAGGTAGCACACCCCTCAACTCTGCACTCTGTATGTAGTGTACTCTTCAACCCTGCACTCTGCATATTTTATAGGCATAAGGAAGCTTTGTTTTGATTAACCATTCTCCTTAAGCCCCTCCCACTGGTAAGACTTTGGCCCCACCCACACTTTTCTGTGGCGCGCATATCGCGCCGCAGGTTACCCCTTGCCTTAACTATCCCTCATTCTGGAGTTGAAAAGTTGGGAGGTATGCTTGTGTATGTTATATATATATATCAAATTTCAATAAAGTACGTACTGTATATTCATTATATGCAAAGTTGTGTTTATGTGAATATTTCTGTGAGGGAGTCCATAACTTTAAAGAGAAGCATGGCCAAATACTTCTCCTGTGGGTCACAGCAGTGTACTTAGTTCTGCAATCCCTTGACCCAAATTCAGCCCACTAAGCATTAGCTCTCTGTCAGCTGACATCACAGAGCTGGTCCAGGCTCTGCAGGGATACCAACAATGTCAGGATCCACCCACATGCCTGACCGGCAGTCAGTGAGCACTGGAGGGGCAGAGCACAGAGCTGTGACTGACAGTCACTGTGCTGTGCTCAGAGTGGACCTGAGAACCAAGCAATCAGCATTTTTTGATAACTCAGTTCTTGGTGCAGAGACAGCAGAGGATAGCTGCAGCATTGGCCCAATGCTACAGCCATCTATGTGGCTGAGAACAGAGATTATGCATTTCTAAATATATACAGTGCCTTGAAAAAGTATTCATACTCCTTAAAATTTTCCACAAATTTTTCACATTTTGTCATGGTACAATCAAAAACGTAAATGTATTTTATTAGGATTTTATGTGATAGACCAACACAAAGTGGGACATAATTGTGAAGTGGAAGGAAGAAAATGATAAATGGTTTTCAATTTTTTTTAACAAATAAATATGGGAAAAATGTGGTGCACATGTAGAGAGTGACATTTTTGCCCATCGTTCTTTGCAAAATAGCTCAAGAATAGCTCAAGCTCTGTCAGATTGGATGGAGAGTGTCTGTGAACAGCAGTTTTCAAGTCTTGCCATGGATTCTCAATTGGATTTAGGTCTGGACTTTGACTGCACCATTCTAACACGTGAATATGCTTTGATCTAAACCAGTGGTTCTCAACTCCTGTCCTCGGGACCCACTAACAGGCCAGGTTTGCAGGATAACTGAAATACATCAAAGGTGATATAATTTGCTGCTCAGTGATTGCAGTATTCTAGTCTGCATCTCCCCAAGGTAATACTTAAATTCTGGCCTGTTAGTGGGTCCTGAGGTCCGGAGTTGAGAACCACTGATCTAAACCATTCCATTGTATCTCTGGCGCTATGTTTAGGGTAGTTGTCCTGCTGGAAGGTGAACCTCCACCCCAGTCTCATGTCTGTTGTAGACTCTAATGCCACGTACACATGAGCGGATTGTCTGTCAGAAAAAGTCTGATGAGAGCTTTTCATCGTATATTCCGACTGTGTGTATGCCCCATCGGACTTTTTCTGTCGAAAACTCAGACGGACTTAGAGAACTAAATTTTTCAGACGGAACTAATTACTATCACTAAAGCCACACACCTGTCTATATAAGACCTTACAGCTCACAGTGCATGTCAGAGCAAATGAGAATCATGAGGTCAAAGGAACTGCCTGAAGAGCTCAGAGACAGAATTGTGGCAAGGCACAGATCTGGCCAAGGTTACAAAAAAATTTCTGCTGCACTTAAGGTTCCTAAGAGCACAGTGGCCTCCATAATCCTTAAATGGATGACGTTTGGGATGACCAGAACCCTTCCTAAAGCTGGCCGTCTGGCCAAACTGAGCTATCGGGGGAGAAGAGCCTTGGTGAGAGAGGTAAAGAAGAACCCAAAGATCGCTGTGGCTGAGCTCCAGAGATGCAGTCGGGAGATGGAAGAAAGTTGTAGAAAGTCAACTATCACTGCAGCCCTCCACCAGTCGGGGCCTTATGGCAGAGTGGCCCGACGAAAGCATCTCCTCAGTGCAAGACACATGAAAGCCCGCATGGAGTTTGCTAAAAAATACATGAAGGATTCCAAGATGGTGAGAAATAAGATTCTTTGGTCTGATGAGACCAAGATAGAACTTTTGGCCTTAATTCTAAGCGGTATGTGTGGAGAAAACCAGGCACTGCTCATCACCTGTCCAATACAGTCCCAACAGTGAAGCATAGTGGTGACAGCATCATGCTGTGGGGGTGTGGACAGGACGACTGCTTGCAATCGAGGGAAAGATGAATGCGGCCAAGTACAGGGATATCCTGGATGAAAACCTTCTCCAGAGTGCTCAGGACCTCAGACTGGGCTGAAGGTTTACCTTTCAACAAGACAATGACCCTAAGCACACAGCTAAAATAACGAAGGAGTGGCTTCACAGCAACGATCTTGTTCTTGAATGGCCCAGCCAGAGCCCTGACTTAAACCCAATTGAGCATCTCTGGAGAGACCTAAAAATGGCTGTCCACCAACGTTTACCATCCAACCTGACAGAACTGGAGAGGATCTGCAAGGAGGAATAGCAGAGGATCCCCAAATCCAGGTGTGAAAAACTTGTTTCATCTTTCCCAAAAAGACTCATGGCTGTATTAGATCAAAGGGTGCTTCTACTAAATACTGAGCAAAGGGTCTGAATACTTAGGACCATGTGATATTTCAGTTTTTCTTTTTTAATAAATCTGCAAAAATGTCAACAATTCTGTGTTTTTCTGTCAATATGGGGTGCTGTGTGTACATTAATGAGGACAAAAAATGAACTTAAATGATTTTAGCAAATGGCTGCAATATAACAAAGAGTGAAAAATTTAAGGGGGTCTGAATACTTTCCGTCCTCACTATATATATATATATATATATATATATATATATATATACAAATGTTTTGTCTTTCATGTTAATTTTAAATTGGAAAACATAGCTCCTCCTCTCCACAAGTGTTGCCTCTGCTGTCTCTGTCCCCACTGCATTGCACCCTGACAATTAGCTTTGCCCCACAGGTGTTACCCTTGCTGCTCTGTGCCCCACCAGTGTACTAAAATCTGCTCTGGCAAACCGCTCTGCTTATGTTGCCAACTGCCGTGTATTCATTTTTTCTTTTTTATTTCTTTTTATTTAGTTTTTTAATTGGGTCAATATTTAAAAAGACCATTTTTTTCTTACATTGTTTTTTAGTATGACCGTTAAAAGTCAGCAGCAACAGTATTTGTAGCGGCTGACTTTTACATTTTTGTTTAAAGACTGAAGCTCCTCTTTAGATTGTAATGCATTATTTAAGCATTTCTCTATAATTTCCAAACTCATGATATACTCCTGGAGTAAAAATCTAATAACATGTTATTATTTACAGTATTAAGGCTTGAGTAAAATAAAAAGTGCTCAGTGCATCACTGTAACACACATTTCACAGTGTTTTTTCCTTCTACAAAAAAAAGGAAAAATACCTGATCATCTGCTTGGAATCTATGTGCTCCTATCTTCCTGTTGTGAGGCAGAGTTGTCCGCTCAATATAGGAAGTTAGGGGCACACTGGATTTTTGGCAGGATCACCTGATATTCTTCTGTACTTGCAGTGTTTTTAAAGCCAGAAAATATTGGGAAATGGGCATGTGGTGCAGAGATGTACTAAATATGTCTTTTTCTATTTTGCTCACAAACATACATTTAAACCACAGTTTTATTCTTTCAATTTTCATGCTTTCTTAAAGAATATGCTACCCCAACATTTGATATTTCTGATATGTGTCTGCTGTACCAAGTACTGGTGTTAAAAAGTACCCTGTTTTCTTTATATTGCTTCCTTTGTGTGAAATACCTGGTAATCCTGCCAGTCCCTCTGCTTTCATATCTCCAACTGACCCCGCTAGGCATGAGAGAACTTCCATTGCAACGTGGTCAGTTTTCTGGCTGTGCTGAGAGATCAGCCTGCCTGTCCTCTAACGATCAAACTTGTGCTGATACGTTCCCTGCACTGCCATTCACTGGGAAGATCTGTGTACTGCTGTTTTGTCACCCAGACCTCTGTAAGCCCCTCATGCAGCTGAGAAAAGAAATTATGTGATCATAAAAAAGGCATTTGTAATGTGTTTTTTTTTTTTTTTAAATATATACACAAATGCTTTACCTTTAATTTCGATGTTAAACTGAATTGGTTGCTTTTGGTAGGCGTTCACATATACTTTAAGTATCAGAAAATAATAAAATGTATATGTTAAAATGATCATGTTTCATGATTCATCAGTGAAAAACATATTGTTTTGTGCATATTTGTAAGAATGCCTCCAAAATTGTTGTAGTTTTGGACAGTGTTGTATCTACAGGACAGGAAGTATAGGTAAATAAAAAAACCTAGATTGTAAGCTCTAATGAGCAGGGCCCTCTAATTCCTCCTGTATTGAATTGTATTGTAACTGTACTGTCTGCACCAATGTTTTAAAGTGCTGCACAAACTGTTGGCACTATATAAATCCTGTATAATAATAATAATAATAATAAAACTGTTGAGGTTAACCATTCCTTATGTTATCTAATAACGCTAAAAAAAACTGTTTTGGTTTTAGATGTACTTTAATATATTGGGGCGGCGCAGTGGTGTAGTGGCAGCACTCTCGCCTAGCAGTAAGAAGGGTCACTGGTTCAAATCCCAACCACGGCACTACCTGCTTGGAGTTTGCATGTTCTCCCTGTGCCTGCGTGGGTTTCCTCCGGGTACTCTGGTTTCCTCCCACACTCCAAAGACATGCTGGTAGGTTAATTGGATCCTGTCTAAATTGTCCCTAGTATGTATGAATGTGAGTTAGGGACCTTAGATTGTAAGCTCCTTGAGGGTAGGGACTGATGTGAATGTACAATGTATATGTAAAGTGCTGCATGAATTGACAGCGCTATATAAGTACCTGAAATAAATTAAATAAATAAATAAATATTTAATTATTGTGTCACAGCTGACATGATACGAGCAAGTGTCAGTAAGATAATTAACACATTACACAGAACCATTCAGAGCTCAATCAAAACAACAGACAAAACTTGTTAATCAGCCTAGAGAATCTCACAACCTTTTATGGCTGATGGCCATCAGTAGATGTGTAACAGAATTATGCAAGTAAAGTATTTAATTGATAAAAAAATATGTCACCTGTTGAGGCACAAAGAGAAATTAGTGTTCTGCCTTACCCTATTCTATCTTCTATTTATGTAATAAAACCAGATTGCTTCCAGTGAAAAACTGAAATTCAAGAAAAAAAATGTTAATTGCAGTGTTCTCTAGCACTGAAAGGATTAAATGCTCGTTTAGTCTAGGGGGAGCATAAAGCAAGTATATGTACCTTATTTCTCTCTCCTACAGGCTTTTTCTCAGCGCAAACAGCCCCACAAAGCCATTTCTCTTTGCAGCACTGTTGCTCACAGGCACTTTGACGTTATTAAAGTGGAAGTAAAAGCTCGTGAAAAAAAAAAAGGCAAAAACAAACAAACTCTGCAAGGTAAAGGCATAATGTGCTAGTATGCTTTTCATACTAACACTTTATGAAAGACTTTCCTTGAAACAAAGCCCTCCAGCGACGCACTGTCACTGCTGACAGGGCTTCCATCTTCACCTGTCCCCCCACCCCCGTCCCCCCCGGTTTGCAGGCTGCGACCGATTAAATGGCCAAGCCACAAGGACGCCACTCCCGTGCGCACGGGAATCATGGTTTACAGCATAGACCACTGAAGGAACGGCACGGTATGCCGTTCCTTCAGAGCGCATGCACTGGTGATGTCTCCGGCTGCTGTTCCTAGAATATCTCCTAAACAGTGCACATTTAGGAGATATTCACTTAACCTACAGGTAAGCTTTATTATAAGCTTACCTGTAGGAAAAATCAAAATACAGACTTTACTACCACTTTAAAGACAATGCCAGACCAGTCCTGCCTTGTAAGTGAGGACAGTGTTGTCTTGCCCACAAACCAGAAAATCTAAGAAAGGAGAAGAGCATTAGCTGCCCCGGAAGTGAGGGATAAGGTTAATATAGTTGCTTTCTCTGTCCCCCCCCCCCCTCCCACGACCAACCTAACACTTTGCAGCACTAGAGAAGATCCACCACAAGGGAATTTTGCTTCGGATTTTGGTTTAAAATTGTTTTTTAAAGTAAATTCTGCCTGTGTTTCCCGTTTTGACCTGCAAGTGTGACTTTTTCATCTGGTACATTTATTAAAAAGGACCCAACATCATACAGTATTTCTGAAAAAATTGTCCACTAATAAAATAAAAAGTCCAAACACAATAAAGTTAGTTATGCAAAAAAAGCAAGACATCATTTCACAGACAGAGTATGATACCAGAGTGTAAAATGTATTTCTATATAACCCCTTATTAACTCTTTGTTAACCCCAAACCACAATAATAATTCTTTCATCTGTTTCTTCCCTTAGCTAGTATTTTTTTCTGCTGATTATTTATTTTATCTTTTACCACTTTTTTTTTATTTTCAATTGTTGTGTTTGCTTGTTTGTTTTGTTTTTTTAAGAACACATTAAAAATAAAAACATTAAAAATTGAAAACTATTTTTTATTTGCAAATAACTTTGCCATGCTTTCTACCAGAAACATCATTTAAGTACAAACTGTATACTTTTTTTTCAAATAACCATTTTATTAATTATCTCAGCAGGTAAAAGTACAAAAACAGAACACAGTGAATTCCGGGCAACACCAGAACAGGATATGGCAAGTACACACATTTTAGCCATAAGTGGTGAGAGATCGTTGCTAAGTCATACTATGGACTGTTAAATGATAATTGAGGTTTGCCATAAGCTAGACAAGCCTATATAATATGAGAAAAACATGAAAGAGGAAGTAGAAGGGAAGGAGGGGGAAAAAGAGTTGAGAGAGTAAGAAAATAAAGGAGAAGTAAAGTAGTAGCTCAACCATCGGCTCAGGGTGGGTCCTCCTGGCGATGCCACACCTCCCAGATCTTATTGTACATTTCCAGCCTATCTTGTAATCTAGTTGTCATTTTTTCCATTAGCTCCACGTCTTTTTATTCTGGTGTACAGAGCGTCTTGGGAGGGTGGGGAGCGCTGCTTCCAGTTGAGGGCATATGTAAGGATATGTCTAAGTAGCTTGTTGGATGGTTTGGCAATTTGTAATAGTGACACCCCAAGTAGGAAGAATTTTGGTGTCATGGGGACCTGAACCTCAAAGATGCAGGACAATAATTGCTGGGTCATAGTCCAGAAGGGCACTACCATGAGGCAAATCCAGTAAATATGATAGAGGGTACCTTTGTCCCCCTGACAGTGACAACACCGATCAGAGCTAGAGGGATAGATTACGTGGAGTATGTCCGGTGTCAAGTACCAAAAATAAAGGATTTTGTATGCATTTTCCTTGTAAAGCGTACAATAGGAGCTCTTGGCCACCTGGGACGAGATCGTCTGCCACGTCATCTCTGGGATTTCTTCTTCTAGTATCTTTTCCCAGCGGAGCATATAGCATATTTACCCTGACTTGGTATAGAGTAGGAGTTAAGTAGCCGGTATATGTCGGAGATCAGGCCCCGGCGTGCTGATCCCTCCAATATAATGCTCTCCAAAGGGGATGGCGCTGAAAATTGTAAGTTCGGGGCAAAGGTTTGGGCGTAGTAGCGTATTTGCAGATATCCATAGAACACCTGGCGAGGTAAGTCATATTTTTTTTCTGGAGTTCAGTAAACGGCAGTAATTTATGTGATCTAGGGTCCACCAATTGGAATAAATTCCGTACTGCCCAAGGCGAAGACATCTGGTGAGTGAGACTAGCAGGCATCTTGGGATTGCAGAGAAAAGAGGTCAACAGCGACTTCTTTGAGCTAGGCTCATGTTAGTGGGACAGTTTGTGTCAGAGCGATCTGAGTTGAGACAGGGACCCCAAAAGTCTACCAGGGTCTACCTCCGCATTCGCATTCCAGAGTAAACTATTTGGGTGTTTAGGTGCGAGCCATATCTTTTCAATCTCTGTCCATTTTATTGTAGGATCGCTGAGGGAGCCAGGAGGTTAAGGTGCGCAATTGGGTCGCTTGATAGTATTTTACCAGGTTAGGGAACGCTAGCCACCTATCGGAGCAAGACGCCATTAAGACCGGGGTATCCTGTGCCCCCTCTAGTTCCAGACAAAGCGGATCAGATCCGCTTGAAGCTTTCATAAATGTGCATAAGGGATGGGGATGGGAAGTGTCTGAAATAAATAGAGGAGTTAAGAGAATGGTCATCTTCACAGAGACCACTCGTCCCAGAATTGAAATGTGGTGGGTCTTCCATTTTTGCAGTAAATCTCTTATGGAGCGAAACAGGGGTGAAAAGTTTGCTTGATATAATGTGACAAAGGTTGGGGTGATATGAACCCCCAGATATTTCTGGGCAGAGGACTTCCAATTATAGGGGAAACACGTTTTCAGGTTGTATACTTTTTATTTACAGTAAAACCACTTTAAACGAAAAAAATTAAAACTAAAAAAAACTAACTCTGGTCAAATGTTTTTTTTAACCACTTCAATACTGGGCACTTATACACCTTCCTGCCCAGACCAATTTTCAGCTTGTCGCACTTTGAACAACAATTGCGCGGTCATGCTACACTGTACCCAAAGTTAATTTTTATCATTTTGTTCCCACAAATAGAGCTTTCTTTTGGTGGTATTTGATCACCTCTGGGATTTTTATTTTCTGCTAAACAAATAAAAAAAAGACCGAAAAATTTGAAAAAAAAATGTTTTTTTTGTTTCAGTTACAAAACTTTGTAAATAAGTAAGTTTTCTCCTTCACTGATGGGCCCTGATGGTGCTGCACTGATGGGCACTGATAAGGTGGCACTGATGGGCACCGATGAGGTGGCATTGATGGGCACTGATGATGGGCACTAATATGCGGCACTGATGGGGCACTGATAGGCAGCACTGATAGGTGGCACTAATAGGCGGCACGGATGGGCACTGATAGGCAGCACGGATGGGCACTGATAGGCGGCATGGATGGGCATGGATGGGCACTGATGGGTGGCACTGATGTACTGTAATGTATGGTGCTGATGGATGCCATTCAGTGACAAACAATAATGCCTGCCAGTCAGTGATGACCATTGTGGGCACTGATTGGCATCCATTGTGGGCACTGATTGGCATCCATTGTGGGCACTGATTGGCATCTCTGGTGGTCTAGGGTGGCATACCTGGTGGAGGGCATCCCTGATGGTCTGTTGGCATCCCTGGTGGTCCAGTGTGGGCATCCTCGGGGGAGCTGTGCTCATAATCGATCAGCACAGACCCCCCCTGTCAGAGGAGCAGCCGATCGCCTCTCCTTGTGTCTGACAGACGCGAGTGAGGAAAAGCCGATTACCGGCTCTTCCTGTTTACATCGCGATCAGCCGTGACTGGATATGGCTGATCACATGGTAAAGAGTCTCCATCAGAGAGTCTTTACCTAGATCGGAGTTGCAGTGTGTCAATCGCCGCAATGCTTAATATCCTGAAGACGTCATATGACGTCCGGTCAGGATATTGAAACCACTTTGCCGCCGTCATTTTGCTATATGGCAGGTGGCAAGTGGTTATTTACTTTAAAGTCATTTCACACTTATTGACAAATAAACAGGCTTGCTTTGATCCACACGGCATATAACAGGATGAGAGCGAAAGTAGTAAATAATTTCCCTATATGCTAAATATGTTTTACACAGAATTGTGTCAATTGAAAAGCTTGTAGACATTTTTTTGTTTACTGCTAATACTAATAATTTTGATCCAGGGAACATAGCCACAGAGGATATTTAAAATTCAAAACGTTTTTCTCTGGAAGTAATCAGTAATATTTTTTGTTATCATCACAAATTCTTTAGAAAGGAAAACGCAAATGTTATGTTCACTTAGGAAGTTTAGGAAATTTTTGTTTAAGTAATTAGCTATAGTAATGTGTTTAATATCAGGAAGCAGGATACAGATGTTACTTTAAGATGTTTTAGTAACTGAAAGTTCACAGAAACAGTTAGCTCCGTAAATTACCTTTTAAAGTTGTGTTTTGAAGTATTCATTTACAGTTATATCCTGAATGTACTGGCTTGACCAATACTGCTTATTGTATTGTGAACTGCGTTTATGAAACAAGACCAGGAAAATGCATACAGTTAATTACAATTAGCACAATTATGGCGTCACAATCTATACCGTAATTTTTTAAATAGAGGTTACAGGGTGATGCAGCAACCTACCTTTTTATTAGATGGTGGATGTAATGGGTGCTGGACTTTTATTTTATTATTTTACTTCATTAGTACAGTAAATACCATAGCAAATATGTGTACACATTCTTACAAAACAACATAAGATTGATATAAAACAGGTACTAGTATTACAGAACTGGGCAACTATCATAACTTAAAGTGTATTTCCACTTTTGTAGTCAAATTTTAGAAGACCATACTATATGTTGGTTATGCGTTCTCATTCACACAGCATGCCTAAAAAATTTAATTTAAAAATATCTCTTACCTTTTAGCTGTTTCTCAAGAGGTGTCATGGCTGACTGCAATGTTTTTTGAACAATATTAGAAGGAGCCTGACCTCATTAACAATACAAGAAGGTCAGCCTCTACAGCTCTAAAGCTCGCCATAGATGGATCAAAATTTGTCCAGTTCAGCAGGGACCGGACAAAGTTTCAATCCACCTATGTTTTTTTTTTTTTTTCCTGATCAAGGAGGATAAGTCCCCTGTCAGCACAAGGGGGGGAGGGGGGGGGGGTGATTCCCCCATTCACCTTGTGTGAATGAGGTAATCGTTCCAGTTTTTTTTTTACCACCCTGCTGGCTGATTAAAAAAAGCTGAGACATTCATGGTAAGCATAGCTCTAATCTAGTTAAATTGAAAATAAAGATCTACCTGCACAGTACAGATTGGATTAATTATGGCAAACACAGTAGCCCAGCTCCTGTAAACAGAACCACTACGATTTTTTTCTTTCTGAAGAGTCCAGAATAGGGCATCTAAAAAAGGTAAGCTCCAATTTTTTTACTTTACAAATATACATTACGTGTTATCCCTATTTGTCTGTAAAATTGGAAATACACTTTAAATCTAAAGTTTATCCCTTCATCCTCCTTTACTATCTCCATTGCATCAACCATCCTACCACTTTGTTATCTGAGTTTAGGTAAACTCAACACCATGTCTGAGCCCCTTACTGTTTGGATGTCTTAACCCTCAGTGTGTTAAGGTTAACTACTTCCCGCCCACCTGCCTGCACAAAATGTACTGCGGACGGGCGGCTGACATAGGCAAAGCGAAGAACCCATATGTTGCTGTCTACTCCCATGTTTAGGGTGCGCACATGCGTGCCCCCCAGCACGCAATCACTGTGATTGTACACAGTGGGAGCCTGTCAGCGAGTCCTGGCCAATGATTCATGGCTGGGACCTGCTGATTCACTGTGTACAATCACAGCCCAGAGTTCTGTTTTGACAATCAACATACAGCGGTGATATCGGCGTTGATTTAATGTCTTTTTCCATCCTTAGCCACACACGAGATGGGTGGAGACCCACTGCTGATGGCTCCTCCACATGTAGCTGGGAATCCCCTCCCCACCTCCCTTGTACAGATTGATCAATCAGGCATGACGTTGATGGGGCCCCTCCCTGGGAATGGCAGTATATAGTAGCCTTGGAGCAGCCGATGGTTCATTTGCTTGACTCAATCACAAGGAAGCACACACTGATCCCACACACAGGTTACCCTCTTCACTGGGAGATCAGCCATCTTCTTTTGGTATGTTTTTTTCTTCCCTCCACTTGGCTTTATTTCACATACACCCCCTCATGTAGTCCCCTTGTGGGAACACATAGACATGTTTCCACACTATCTTTACACTTTTACACATTTAATTAATCCCTTTTGGGCACATTTTTTTCTAGGAACACTATGCACTTTTTGTGCACACATAATTAATTGGATCATGCTGTGACCACTGTGTTGGGCTCTGGGCGATGTTCTCCATCCTTGGAGGGTTCCCTGTCTCAACCCCGGGGGAGACATCATGCCTGTTACCCCCATCTTCCTTGGTGAATACCGGACCTGGCCTTGAGGCTGTGTAGTAAATATCCCAATCTATCTCCACCTTGTTGGGATATAATCCCTTTGTACTCCCTTTTTCTAAGGGCATTATCATTAACTCCTGTTCATTTCCTTTCCAGTATGTTACTTCACACTGCTCCTGATGAATGGCTGTAATGCCAGGAAATGCGTTGAGTGCTACTAGATGCCAACAGCTACTTGTCTTTATTACATATGCTTTTCAATTGATTTCTTATACCATGTATATTTGCCATGTCTATTTTCTATTTATATTGCATGCTATGAGCAGCATATTTAGTGTAAGACTTGTGACTACCTATCTATTTGATACAAAATATCTGATATGTATTCTAGATTGTGATAAATAAATCGTGTACTGTAACTTCATTTCTATGTTGTTGTTTTCTCCTGACATGGCGTTCCCTCATTTAAAGTCCCACAAACTCTTCCTTTCTACCTTCCAAATCAGGGATGGAGGAGCCATGTATTTTATATAGTGTGTGTGTCAGGTCATGTCCATTTACTGTATACCGAAGAACCCATATGTTGCTGCCTACTCCCAGGTTTAGGGCGCGCACACGCGTACCCGCCGGCACAGTGTACACAGTGGGAGCCTGTCAGCAAGTCCTGGCCAATGATTCATTGCTGGGACCTGCTGATTTGCTGTGTACGATCAACATAGAGCTCCCTACAGAGAACAAAGCTGGGATGAGAAACTTAGAGATATATTAGTAAAAGCAGCACACTTTATACATAAGGCACACATTTAACCCCTTGTTAAATGGCCCTAAATGTTAAACCCTTCCAAGCCAAAGTCATTAGTACAGTGACGGTGTATAATATTATACTGGTGATGTCAGTAGCATTTAGTCAGTCCCCCCCCCCCCCCCCCCAGGCTTTTAGTAGTGTAAGATTGCCTGCTGCACTATTGCAGTCCCATTATAAGTCGCTGATCACCACCATTAGTAGTATAAAAAAAAATTTAAAAATTAAGTAAAGAGTATCTCACAAAAGTGAGTACACCCCCCATATTTTTGTAAATATCTTATTATATCTTGATAACACTGAAGAAATTACACTTTGCTACAATGTAAAGTAGTAACTGTGCAGCTTCTATAACAGTGTAAATTTACTGTCCCCTCAAAATAACTCAACACACAGACATTAATGTCTAAACCGCTGGCAACAAAAGTGAGTACACCTCTAAGTGAAAATTTCCAACTTGGGCCCAATTAGCCATTTTCCCTCCCCGATGTCATGTGACTCGTTAGTGTTACAAGGTCTCAGGTGTGAATGGTGAGCAGGTGTGTTAAACTTGGTGTTATCACTCTCACTCTCTCATACTGGTCACTGGAAGTTCAATATGGCACCTCATGGCAGAGAACTCTCTGAGGATCTGAAAAAAAGAATTGTTGATCTACATAAACATGGCCTAGGCTATAAGAAGATTGCCAAGACCCTAAAAAGGGGTGGGGGGTCAGCCTGTCAGTGCTCAGACCATACGCTGCACACTGCATTAAATTGGTCTGCATGGCTGTCGTCCCAGAAGGAAGCCCCTTCTAAAGATGATGCACAAGAAAGCCCACAAACAGTTTGCTGAAGACAAACAGACTAAAGACATGGATTACTGGAATTATGTCCTGTGGTCTGATGAGACCAAGATAAACTTATTTGGTTCCTAAGTCGCCAAGTGTGTGTGGCGGCAACCAGGTGAGGGGTACAAAGAGTGTCTTGCCTAAAGTCAATCATGGTGGTGGGAGTGTCATGGTCTGGGGCTGCATGAGTGCTGATGGCACTGGGAGCTACAGTTCATTGAGGGAAACATGAATGCCAACATGTACTGTGACATACTGAAGTAGAGCATGATCCCCTTCCTTCTGAGATTGGGCCGTAGGGCAGTATTCCAACATGACACCGACCCAAACACACCTCCAAGACTCCCACTGCCTTGCTAAAGAAGCTGAGGATAAAGATGATGGACTGGCCAAGCATGTCTCCAGACCTAAACCCTATTGAGCATCTCTGGGGCATCCTGAAACGGAAGGTGGAGGAGCGCAAGGTCTCTAACATTCACCAGCTCGTGATGTCATCATGGAGGAGTGGAAGAGGACTCCAATGGCAACCTGTGAAGGTCTGGTGAACTCCATGCCCAAGAGGATCAAGGCAGTGCTGGAAAATAAGGGTGGCCACACAAAATATTGACACTTTGGGCCCAATTTGGACATTTTCACTTAGGGGTGTACTCACTTTTGTTGTCAGCAGTTTAGACATTAATGGCTGAGTGTTGAGTTATTTTGATGGGACAGCAAATTTACACTGTTAAACAAGCTGTACACTCACCACTTTATATTGGAGCAAAGTGTCATTTCTTCAGTGTTGTCCCATAAAAAGGTAAAATAAAATATTTCCAAACATGTGAGGGGTGTACTCACTTTTGTGAGATACTCTACCTTAGTTTGTAGATGCTTTAACTTCCACGTAAAACAATCAATATACATTTAGTGGGATTTTTTTTATCAAAGACATGTAGCAGAATACATTTTGATCAAAATGTTATTTTTTTATTGGATATGTTTTATAGCAGCAAGTAAAACATATTGGGTTTGTTTCTTCAAAATTTTCAGTCTTTTTTCATTTATATCACAAAAAATAAAAAAACCCAGTAGTGATCATATACCACCAAAAGAAATCTCTATTTATGAAAAAAAAATATATAAATTTAGTTTGGGTACAGCATTGCATGACCAAGCATTTGCCAGTTAAAGTAGCGCAATTCTAAATAGCAAAAATGGCCTAGTCATGAAGGGGGTAAAATTAAAATACATTTTATTTTGAAACAAAAGGAACAAAGCACACTGGTAGTGCAGAAAAGACTACCTTCAACTGAGGAAAAAGCAGGTTTATTTGAAATCATCAGCGGTACAGCAGACGTTTCACAAGCATCAGATAAAAAAGTTGAACAAGTGATCACAAGTTGAATAAAAATAGGATTGGAAATTAGCGTGGTAACAGAGTAACAGCAGTCAGCAACCCGACATGTTTCGGACGATTGTCCATCATATGCCCCTGTAGATGGACAATCGTCCGAAACATGTCGGGTTGCTGACTGCTGTTACTCTGTTACCACGCTAATTTCCAATCCTATTTTTATTCAACTTGTGATCACTTGTTCAACTTTTTTATCTGATGCTTGTGAAACATCTACTGTACCGCTAATGATTTCAAATAAACCTGCTTTTATCGGTTCATGCACCATGTGGAGATTCCCCTTTTTTTCCCTATGTGGATGACATTGTGACGTGGTGAGAACTACATCCTTTCGGCCACCAGCGTATTGGGAGAGGTGAATCCGATGACCTACAGTCTACCTTGTCTCTGAAGTCGCTGTGTATGCAATTTCCGGTACTGTCCATTGGCACGCCTCACCGAGTTTCCAGTGAACACCCATAGGATCATCTGGATCCACAAGCCCTTATGACACCCCGCCATACGGTGAGAGTGTCCATCCCTTCTAGTAAGCGCATCCACCTTACTATTTACTTACTTACTATTTCCCACCAGATGTAACAATCACTACGGGATCTCATCAGTGCCACAGTGTGCACAGCGTTATCGCTAGAGTTTTTTATGTATGGACTTTATTCCTTTATATACCACTATACACTGCTGTGATGTAGGGTGATATATATTATTCTAATTAGATGATTCATGTGTGTAGACACTGCACTTATAATTTGTTGTTTATTTTCACTTATATTTTTCGAATCACCATCACATTTTTTCGGATGAACATCCTTATTACCTATGAAAGGTGATATGTTTGATTATATGTTTGTATAATCACTGAAAACGCATGTTTGATTATACGTTTGGTTAACCACAGAAAAACGCATGGTTAATGACACTTAGCGCTGCATTTATTTATTTATCAGACTTAGATAGAGAACATGTTCTATATTTTTCCGACAGAACTAATTACTATCGGAAAAAACGCTTGTTCTTACAGGATTAGCAGAAGGAGCCCAAAGGGTGGCGCACTGGCTATTGCACTTCCTTTTTCTAGTCCCGTCGTACGTGTTGTATGTCACAGCGTTCTTGACGGTCGGACTTTGGCGTGACCATGTGTATGCAAGACAGCTTTAGCGGAATTCCGTCGGAGAAACCTTCAGAGTTTATTCCTACGGCAAAACCGCTTGTGTGTATGCGGCATTAGTATCTTTAAGCATTTCCAGAACTTTTAAAATGACCTTATTCATCTTACTCTCTGAACTTTTTCCTTACCTTGTTATGTTTACGATTTTGTGTATGTTTATTGCTATGGCCTTGATTGCCTCTGAAAGGCCCTTCACATAAAGATTTACATTTTTACTGTTCTTGAGTCTTTCCCTCTCTCTGGTGTAATATTGTTACTTGTGTGGTACATATTTATCTTATTGCGAATGACCAAACTATTTTATTCACGTTAAAACAAATGTATATGCTGCACTACAGGTGTTCCTATCTGTATTGTGAATACTTATGGTGTCATCCTTGCTGCTCTACACACTTCCTGTGTGATTTACACAGTACTGACAAATGGTCCATAACTCTAAAGTGACCGCTAGGTGATATATAAAACTATTGATCATAGATAATAAAAATCACAAATAAAATAAATCTGCCAAATTAAAAGCTGTGAAAAAGTCAAAGTGTAAACAGGAACGTAATTCCACGTGATTCTAATGTTAAATAAAATACATATACTTATTAACATCCTCAAATAAAGTGCATAAATGGCAAGATCATAGTGCAACTCACTTTTATTTTATATTATATGTGCACAAAAAATGTACAGATGTCTACTTACATTTGTTTGTGTCTCAGCCGGCACCGGCAGTATCCAGTAGTGCGCTACTCTCTCTGTGTTCCATTCACCCCACCTTCAAGATGGTGGCTCGCAGTGCATTCCACCGCCTCGTGAACCAGAAGGGACGTCAGACGTACCATGTCCCGCTTCAATGCATTTCGCCACCCACAGCGTCATCAGGAAGCCTGATGGCTTTCTGATGATGCTGTGGGCGGCAAGAAACACATTGAGGCAAAGACACGGTACGTCTGACGTCGCTTTTAAAAATTCTTTGACATTACTTCTGAAAATTCTTTGAATAAACAGATATTCTGACTCTCCCGATTATTACAGGAACAACACAAAACACAATTAGAAAGGCTAATGAATGAAATAAAAAAACATAAAAATTTGAATAATTGATTTAAAAAATTGCTCAGGCACCATACAACAAGAATTACCAATATTATGAAAGCAAAAACTATATACCAAGGTATATGCAATTATTAATAAAATATTCCCAGTTACTATTAAATAAAAATAGAAATATTAATTTTGAATGCATATTGAGTAAAATTAACCACTTGCTGACCTGCTCACAGTAATTATAATGTGAGAGGGCAGCAGCTGCGGGCTTAGCGATGTTTTGGTATGCTGCTGAGCACACGCGCACTAGGGCCAGTGGACATAGCAAATCACGATGATCGGTACCCAACTGGAGCGACCGGAGTATCATAGTTACACATTTACATAGTAGGTGAGGTTGAAAAAAGACACATCAAGTCCAACCTATGTGTGTGATTATATGTCAGTATTACATTGTACAGTGGGGCAAAAAAGTATTTAGTCAGCCACCAATTGTGCAAGTTCTCCCACTTAACCACTTGCCGACCGCCTCACGCATATATACGTGAGCAGAATGGCACGGGCAGGCAAAATCACGTACCCATACGTGATTGCCTTCCCGCGGGCGGGGGGTCCGATCGGCATTTGGCTAGGAGCGATGAGAGACGAGGGGGAGACCATCCGATCGTGGCCCCCCCCTCGCGATCGCTCCCAGCCAATGAGGAACATCCCCTGCCTGTGTATAGTACACACAGGCAGAGGATGTGATGTCATCTCTCCTCGGCTCGGCAGTTTCCGTTCTAGCGCCGAGGAGAGAAGACATGTAAGTGCACCAACACACACACACACAGTAGAACATGCCAGGCACACAAAACACCCCCGATCCCCCCCCGATCCCCCCCAATCACCCCTCCCTGTAACACTGACACCAAGCAGTATTTTTTTTTTTTTTTCTGATTACTGCAGGGTGTCAGTTAGTGACAGTTAGTGTGGTAGGACAGTGAGTGTTACCCCCCTTTAGGTCTAGGGTACCCCCCTAACCCCCCCCTAATAAAGTTTTAACCCCTTGATCACCCCCTGTCACTAGTGTCGCTAAGCGATCATTTTTCTGATCGCTGTATTAGTGTCGCTGGTGACGCTAGTTAGGAACGTAAATATTTAGGTTCGCCGTCAGCATTTTATAGCGACAGGGACCCCCATATACTATCTAATAAATGTTTTAACCCCTTGATTGCCCCCTAGTTAACCCTTTCACCACTGATCACCGTATAACCGTTACGGGTGACGCTGGTTAGTTCGTTTATTTTTCATAGTGTCAGGGCACCCGCCGTTTATTACCGAATAAAGGTTTAGCCCCCTGATCGCCCGGCGGTGATATGCGTCGCCCCAGGCAGCGTCAGATTAGCGCCAGTACCGCTAACACCGACACACGCAGCATACGCCTCCCTTAGTGGTATAGTATCTGAACGGATCAATATCTGATCCGATCAGATCTATACTAGCGTCCCCAGCAGTTTAGGGTTCCCAAAAACGCAGTGTTAGCGGGATCAGCCCAGATACCCGCTAGCACCTGCGTTTTGCCCCTCCACCCGGCCCAGCCCAGCCCACCCAAGTGCAGTATCGATCGATCACTGTCACTTACAAAACGCTAAACGCATAACTGCAGCATTCGCAGAGTCAGGCCTGATCCCTGCGATCGCTAACAGTTTTTTTGGTAGCGTTTTGGTGAACTGGCAAGCACCAGCCCCAGGCAGCGTCAGGTTAGCGCCAGTCGCGCTAACACCCACGCACGCACCGTACACCTTCCTTAGTGGTATAGTATCTGAACGCATCAATATCTGATCCGATCAGATCTATACTAGCGTCCCCAGCAGTTTAGGGTTCCCAAAAACGCAGTGTTAGCGGGATCAGCCCAGATACCTGCTAGCACCTGCGTTTTGCCCCTCCGCCCAGCCCAGCCCACCCAAGTGCAGTATCGATCGATCACTGTCACTTACAAAACACTAAACACATAACTGCAGCGTTCGCAGAGTCAGGCCTGATCCCTGCGATCGCTAACAGTTTTTTTGGTAGCGTTTTGGTGAACTGGCAAGCACCAGCCCCAGGCAGCGTCAGGTTAGCGCCAGTCGCACTAACACCCACGCACGCACCGTACACCTCCCTTAGTGATATAGTATCTGATCAGATCAATACCTGATCCGATCAGATCTATACTAGCGTCCCCAGCAGTTTAGGGTTCCCAAAAACGCAGTGTTAGTGGGATCAGCCCAGATACCTGCTAGCACCTGCGTTTTGCCCCTCCGCCCAGCCCGGCCCAGCCCACCCAAGTGCAGTATCGATCGATCACGGTCACTTACAAAACGCTAAACGCATAACTGCAGCGTTCGCAGAGTCAGGCCTGATCCCTGCGATCGCTAACAGTTTTTTTGGTAGCATTTTGGTGAACTGGCAAGCACCAGCGGCCTAGTACACCCCGGTCATAGTCAAACCAGCACTGCAGTAACACTTGGTGACGTGGCGAGTCCCATAAATGCAGTTCAAGCTGGTGAGGTGGCAAGCACAAGTAGTGTCCCGCTGCCACCAAAAAGACAAACACAGGCCCGTCATGCCCATAATGCCCTTCCTGCTGCATTCGCCAATCCTAATTGGGAACCCACCACTTCTGCAGCGCCCGTACTTCCCCCATTCACATCCCCAACCAAATGCAGTCGGCTGCATGAGAGGCATTTTCTTTATGTCCTCCCGAGTACCCCTACCCAACAAACGCCCCCAAAAAAGATGTTGTGTCTGCAGCAAGCACGGATATAGGCGTGACACCCGCTATTATTGTCCCTCCTGTCCTGACAATCCTGGTCTTTGCATTGGTGAATGTTTTGAACACTACCATACACTAGTTGAGTATTAGCGTAGGGTACAGCATTGCACAGGCTAGGCACACTTTCACAGGGTCTCCCAAGATGCCATCACATTTTGAGAGACCCGAACCTGGAACCGGTTACAGTTATAAAAGTTAGTTACAAAAAAAAAGTGTAAAAAAAAAAAAAAACATACAAAAATATAAAATAAAAAAAAATAGTTGTCGTTTTATTGTTCTCTCTCTCTCTATTCTCTCTCTATTGTTCTGCTCTTTTTTACTGTATTCTATTCTGCAATGTTTTATTGTTATTATGTTTTATCATGTTTGTTTTTCAGGTCTGCAATTTTTTATACTTTACCGTTTACTGTGCTTTATTGTTAACCATTTTTTTGTCTTCAGGTACGCCATTCACGACTTTGAGTGGTTATACCAGAATGATGCCTGCAGGTTTAGGTATCATCTTGGTATCATTCTTTTCAGCCAGCGGTCGGCTTTCATGTAAAAGCAATCCTAGCGGCTAATTAGCCTCTAGACTGCTTTTACAAGCAGTGGGAGGGAATGCCCCCCACCGTCTTCCGTGTTTTTCTCTGGCTCTCCTGTCTCAACAGGGAACCTGAGAATGCAGCTGGTGATTCAGCCAGCTGACCATAGAGCTGATCAGAGACCAGAGTGGCTCCAAACATCTCTATGGCCTAAGAAACCGGAAGCTACGAGCATTTTATGACTTAGATTTTGCCGGATGTAAACAGCGCCATTGGGAAATTGGGAAAGCATTTTATCACACCGATCTTGGTGTGGTCAGATGCTTTGAGGGCAGAGGAGAAATCTAGGGTCTAATAGACCCCAATTTTTTCAAAAAAGAGTACCTGTCACCACCTATTGCTATGATAGGGGATATTTACATTCCCTGAGATAACAATAAAAATGATTTTAAAAAAAAAAAATATGAAAGGAACAGTTTAAAAATAAGATAAAAAAGCAAAAAAATAATAAAGAAAAAAAAAAAAAAAAAAAAAAGCACCCCTGTCCCCCCTGCTCTCGCGCTAAGGCGAACGCAAGCGTCAGTCTGGCGTCAAATGTAAACAGCAATTGCAACATGCATGGGAGGTATCACCACGAAGGTCAGATCGAGGGCAGTAATTTTAGCAGTAGACCTCCTCTGTAAATCTAAAGTGGTAACCTGTAAAGGCTTTTAAAGGCTTTTAAAAATGTATTTAGTTTGTCGCCACTGCACATTTGTGCGCAATTTTAAAGCATGTCATGTTTGGTATCCATGTACTCGGCCTAAGATCATCTTTTTTATTTCATCAAACATTTGGGCAATATAGTGTGTTTTAGTGCATTAAAATTTAAAAAAGTGTGTTTTTTCCCCAAAAAATGCGTTTGAAAAATCGCTGCGCAAATACTGTGTGAAAAAAAAAATGAAACACCCACCATTTTAATCTGTAGGGCATTTGCTTTAAAAAAATATATAATGTGTGGGGGTTCAAAGTAATTTTCTTGCAAAAAAAAATAATTTTTTCATGTAATCAAAAAGTGTCAGAAAGGGCTTTGTCTTCAAGTGGTTAGAAGAGTGGGTTATGTGTGACATAAGCTTCTAAATGTTGTGCATAAAATGCCAGGACAGTTCAAAACCCCCCCAAATGACCCCATTTTGGAAAGTAGACACCCCAAGCTATTTGCTGAGAGGCATGTCGAGTCCATGGAATATTTTATATTGTGACACAAGTTGCGGGAAAGAGACAATTTTTTTTTTTTTTTTTGCACAAAGTTGTCACTAAATGATATATTGCTCAAACATGCCATGGGGATATGTAAAATTACACCCCAAAATACATTCTGTTGCTTCTCCTGAGTACGGGGATACCACATGTGTACGACTTTTTGGGAGCCTAGCCGCGCACGGGACCCCGAAAACCAAGCACCGCCTTCAGGCTTTCTAAGGGCATACATTTTTGATTTCACTCTTCACTGCCTATCACAGTTTCGGAGGCCATGGAATGCCCAGGTGGCAAAAAAACCCCCCAAATGACCCCATTTTGGAAAGTAGACATCCCAAGCTATTTGCTGAGAGGTATAGTGAGTATTTTGCAGACCTCACTTTTTGTCACAAAGTTTTGAAAATTGAAAAAAGAAAAAAAAAATTTTTTTCTTGTCTTTCTTTATTTTCAAAAACAAATGAGAGCTGCAAAATACTCACCATGCCTCTCAGCAAATAGCTTGGGGTGTCTACTTTCCAAAATGGGGTCATTTGGGGGGGGGTTTGTGCCACCTGGGCATTCCATGGCCTCCGAAACTGTGATAGGCAGTGAAGAGTGAAATCAAAAATTCACGCCCTTAGAAATCCTGAAGGCGGTGATTGGTTTTCGGGGCCCTGTACGCGGCTAGGCTCCTAAAAAGTCCCACACATGTGGTATCCCCATACTCAGGAGAAGCAGCTAAATGTATTTTGGGGTGCAATTCCACATATGCCCATGGCCTGTGTGAGCAATATATCATTAAGTGACAACTTTGTGCAAAAAAAAAAAAATAATTTGTCACTTTCCCGCAACTTGTGTCAAAATATAAAACATTCCATGGACTCAACATGCCTCAAAGCAAATAGCTTGGGGTGTCTACTTTCCAAAATGGGGTCATTTGGGGGGGGGGGTTTATGCCATCTGGGCATTTTATGGCATTCAAAACTGTGATAGGTAGTGAGGAGTAAAATCAAAAATGTACGCCCTTAGAAATCCTGAAGGCAGTGATTGGTTTTCGGGGCCCCGTATGCAGCTAGGCTCCCAAAAAGTCCCACACATGTGGTATCCCCATACTCAGGAGAAGCAGCTAAATGTATTTTGGGGTGCAATTCCACATATGCCCATGGCCTGTGTGAGCAATATATCATTTAGTGACAACTTTTTGTATTTTTTTTTGTCATTATTCAATCACTTGGGACAAAAAAAATTAATATTCAATGGGCTCAACATGCCTCTCAGCAATTTCCTTGGGGTGTCTACTTTCCAAAATGGGGTCATTTGTGGGGGTTTTTTACTGCCCTGCCATTTTAGCACCTCAAGAAACGACATAGGCAGTCATAAATTAAAGGCTGTGTAAATTCCAGAAAATGTACCCTAGTTTGTAGGCGCTATAACTTTTGCGCAAACCAATAAATATACACTTATTGACATTTTTTTTACCAAAGACATGTGGCCGAATACATTTTGGCCTAAATGTATGACTAAGATTGAGTTTATTGGATTTTTTTTAGAACAAAAAGTAGAAAATATCAATTTTTTTCAAAATTTTCGGTCTTTTTCCGTGTATAGCGCAAAAAATAAAAACGGCAGAGGTGATCAAATACCATCAAAAGAAAGCTCTATTTGTGGGAAGAAAAGGACGCAAATTTCGTTTGGGTACAGCATTGCATGACCGCGCAATTAGCAGTTAAAGCGACGCAGTGCCAAATTGTAAAAAGTGCTCTGGTCAGGAAGGGGGTAAATCCTTCCGGGGCTGAAGTGGTTAAAAAGATGAGAGAAGCCTGTAATTGTCATCATAGGTATACTTCAACTATGAGAGACAAAATGTGGAAACAAATCCAGACAATCACATTGTCTGATTTTTGAAAGAATTTTTTTGCAAATTAATGGTAGAAAATACGTATTTGGTCAATATCAAAAGTTAATCTCAATACTTTGTTATATATCCTTTGTTGGCAATGACAGAGGTCAAACTTTTTCTGTAAGTCTTCACAAGGTTGTCATACATTGCTAATGGTATATTTGCCCATTCCTCCATGCAGATCTCCTCTAGAGCAGTGATGTTTTGGGGCTGTCGCTGGGCAACACGGACTTTCAACTCCCTCCAAAGGTTTTCTACGGGGTTGAGATCTGGAGACTGGCTAGACTGGCACTCCAGGACCTTGAAATGCTTCTTACGAAGCCACTCCTTCGTTGCCTGGGCGGTGTGTTTGGGATCATTGTCATGCTGAAAGACCCAGCCACGTTTCATCTTCAATGCCCTTACTGATGGGAGGAGGTTTGTACTCAAAATCTCACAATACATGGCCCCATTCATTCTTTCATGTACACGGATCAGTCGTCCTGTTCCCTTTGCAGAGAAAAAGCCCCAAAACATGATGTTGCCACCCCCATGCTTCACAGTAGGTATGGTGTTCTTTGGTTGCAACTCAGCATTCTCTCTGCTCCAAACATGACGAGTTGTGTTTCTACCAAACAGTTCTACTTTGGTTTCATCTGACCATATGACATCCTCTTCTGGATCATCCAAATGCTCTCTAGCAAACCTCAGACGGACCAAGACATGTACTGCCTTAAGCAGGGGGACACATCTGGCATTGCAGGATCTGAGTCCCTGGCGGGGTAGTGTGTTACTGATGGTAGCCTTTGTTACGTTGGTCCCAGCTCTCTGCAGGTCATTCACTAGGTCCCCCTTGTGGTTCTGGGATTTTTGCTCACCGTTCTTGTGATCATTTTGACCCCACGGGGTGAGATCTTGCGTGGAGCCCTAGATCGAGGGAGATTATCAGTGGTCTTGTATGTCTTCCATTTTCTAATTATTGCTCCCACAGTTGATTTCTTTACACCAAGCTGCTTGCCTATTGCAGATTTAGTCTTCCCAGCCTGGTGCAGGTCTACAATTTTGTTTCTGGTGTCCTTCGACAGCTCTTTGGTCTTCACCATAGTGGAGTTTGGAGTGTGTCTGTTTGAGGTTGTGGACAGGTGTCTTTTATACTGATAGCAAGTTCAAACAGGTGCCATTAATACAGGTAATGAGTGGAGGACAGAGGAGCCTCTTAAAGAAGAAGATACAGGTCTGTGAGAGCCAGAAATCTTGCTTGTTTGTAGGTGACCAAATACTTATTTTCCACCATAATTTGAAAATAAATTCTTTCAAAAATCAGACAATGTGATTGTCTGGATTTGTTTCCACATTTCGTCTCTCATAGTTGAGGTATACCTATGATAACAATTACAGGCCTCTCTCATCTTTTTAAGTAGGAGAACTTGCACAATTGGTGGCTGACTAAATACTTTTTTGCCCCACTGTATATCCCTGTATGTTGCAGTCGTTCAGGGGCTTATCTAATTGTTTTTTGAAACTATCAATGCCCCCCCCCTGAAACCACCGCCTGTGAATGGGAATTCTACATCCTTGCCGCTCTTACAGTAAAGAACCCTCTACGCAGTTTAAGGTTAAACCTCTTTTCTTCTAATTTTAATGAGTAGCCACGTGTCATATTAAACTCCCTTCCGCAAAAAAGTTTTATCCCTATTGTGGGATCACCAGTATGGTATTTGTAAATTGAAAACATATCCCCTCTCAAGCATCTCTTCTCCAGAGAGAATAAGTTCAGTGCTCGCAACCTTTCTTTATAACTAATATCCTTCAGACCCTTTATTAGCTTTGTTGCTCTTCTTTGTACTCGCGCCATTTCCAGTACATCCTTCCTGAGGACTGGTGCCCAGAACTGGACAGCATACTCTAAGTGAAGCCAGACCAAAGTCTTGTAGAGTGGGAGAATTATCGGTTTATCCCTGGAGTTAATCCCCTTTTAAATGCATGCCAATATTCTGTTTGCTTTGTTAGCAGCAGCTTGGCATTGCATGCCATTGCTGAGCCTATCATCTACTAGGACCCCCAGGTCCGTTTCCATCCTATATTCCCCCAGAGGTTCACTCCCTAGTGAGTAGATTGCATTCATATTTTTGCCACCCAAATGTGTTATTTTACATTTTTCTACATTAAACCTCATTTGCCATGTACTTGCCCAGCCCATTAATTTGTTCAGATCTATTTGCAAGATTTCCACATCCTGCAGAGAAGTTATTGCCCTGCTTAGCTTAGTGTCATCCGCAAATACAGAGATTGAACTGTTTACCCCATCCTCCGGGTCGTTTATGAACAAATTAAACAGGATTGGTCCCAGCACAGAACCCTGGGGGACCCCACTTCCCACCTCTGACCATTTTGAGTATTCTCCTTTTAGCACCACCCTCTGAACTCGCCCTTCTAGCCAGTTTTCAATCCTTGTACTCACCCTATGGTCCATGCCAGCAGACCTTACTTTGTACAGTAAACGTTTATGGGGAACTGTGTCAAATGCTTTTGCAAAATCCAGATACACCACGTCTATGGGCCTTCCTTCTAGATGGCAGCTCACCTTCTCATGGAAGGTTAATAGATTGGTTTGGCAAGAACGATTCTTTATGAATCCATGCTGATTATTGCTAATGATACTGTTATCCTTACTAAAATCTTGTATATAGTCCCTTATCATCCCCTCTGAGAGTTTACATACTATTGATGTTAGGCTAACTGGTCTGTAATTCCCAGCGATGTATTTTGGCCCTTTTTAAAATATTGGTGCTACATTGGCTTTTCTCCAATCAGCTGGTACCATTCCAGTCAGTAGACTGTCAGTAAAAATTAGGAACAATGGTCTGGCAATTACTTGGCTGAGTTCCCTAAGTACCCTCGGATGCAAGCCATCTGGTCCCGGTGATTTATTAATGTTAAGTTTCTCAAGTCTAATTTTAATTCTGTCCTCTGTTAATAATGGAGGTGCTTCCTGTGTTGTGTCATGAGGATAAACACTGCAGTTTTGGTTACTGAAGCCCCCCGATTCACTCATGAAGACTAGGGATGAGCCAAACACCCCCCTGTTCGGTTCACACCAGAACATGCGAACAGGCAAAAAATTTGTTCGAACACGCGAACACCGTTAAAGTCTATGGGACTCGAACATGAATAATCAAAAGTGCTAATTTTAAAGGCTTATATGCAAGTTATTGTCATAAAAAGTGTTTGGGGACCTGGGTCCTGCCCCAGGGGACATGGATCAATGCAAAAAAAAGTTTTAAAACGGACGTTTTTTTCGGGAGGAGTGATTTTAATAATGCTTAAAGTGAAACAATAAACGTGTAATACTCCTTTAAATTTGGTACCTGGGGGGTGTCTATAGTATGCCTGTAAAGGGGCGCATGTTTCCTGTGTTTAGAACAGTCTGACAGCAAAATGACATTTCAAAGGAAAAAAAGTTATTTAAAACTACTCACGGCTATTAATGAATTGGTGGTCCGACAATACAGATAAAAGTTCATTGAAAAAAAACGGCATGGGATTTCCCCACAGGGGAACCCTGAGCCAAATTTTTTTTTAAAAATGGCGTGGGGGTCCCCCTAAATTCCATACCAGGCCCTTCAGGTCTGGTATGGATTTTAAGGGGAACCCCGTGCCAAAATTTTAAAAAAATGGTGTGGGGTCCCCCCAAAAATCCATACCAGACCCCTATCCGAGCACGCAACCTGGCAGGACGCAGGAAAAGAGGGGGGGACGTGAGAGCGCCCCCCTGAACTGTACCAGGCCACATGCCCTCAACATTGGGAGGGTGCTTTAGGGTCCCCCCAAAGCACCTTGTCCCCATGTTGATGAGGACAAGGGCCTCATCCCCACAACCCTTGCCCGGTGGTTGTGGAGGTCTGCGGGCGGGGGGCTTATCGGAATCTGGAAGCCCCCTTTAACAAGGGGACCCCCAGATCCTGGCCCCCCCTGTGTGAAATGGTAAGGGGGTACAAAAGTACCCCTACCATTTCACAAATAAAGTGTAAAAAATGTTAAAAATGACAAGAGACGGTTTTTGACAATTCCTTTATTTAAATGCTTCTTCTTTCCATCTTCTTTCTTCTTTCTTCTATCTTCCTTTGGTTTCTTCCTCCATCTTCTTCTTCTGGTTTTTCCTCCGATCCTCTGCTTCTTGCTCCGGTGTACTCATCCGGCCCTCCGTTATTTAAGAACCATCAGAAGACGAGAAGCGTCACACAGCGGGAGCCTCCCATCATGGATGCGGAGCGGCCCGAGAACGAAGAAGGGAAGAAGACGCTGCGGAGGAAGATGCCGGATGAGAACACCGGAGCAAGAAGCAGAGGATCGGAGGAAGAACCAGAAGAAGAAGAAGATGGAGGAAGAAACCGAAGGAAGATAGAAGAAAGAAGATAGGAGAAAGAAGTTGGAAAGAAGGAGCATTTAAATAAAGGAATTGTCAAAAACCCTCTCTTGTCATTTTTAACATTTTTGACACTTTTTTGTGAAATGGAAGGGGTACTTTTGTACCCCTTTACCATTTCACACAGGGGGGGGCTGGGATCTGGGGGTCCCCTTGGTAAAGGGGTCTTCCAGATTCCGATAAGCCCCCCGCCCGCAGACCTCCACAACCACCGGGCAAGGGTTGTGGGGATGGGGCCCTTGTCCTCATCAGCATGGGGACAAGGCACCCTCCCAATGTTGAGGGCATGTGGCCTGGTACAGTTCAGGAGGGGGGGAGCTCTCTCATCCCCCACTCTTTTCCTGCGGCCTGCCAGGTTGTGTGCTCGGATAAGGGTCTGGTATGGATTCTTGGGGGGACCCCATGCCATTTTTTTTTTAATTTTGGCGCGGGGTTCCCCTTAAAAACCATACCAGACCTGAAGGGTCTGGTATGGATTTTGAGGGGGACCCCCACGCCTTTTTTTTTTTTAATTTTGGCGCAAGGTTCCCCTGTGGGGAAATCCCATGCCGTTTTTATCAATGAACTTATATGTGTATTGTCGGTCCGACAATTCATATAGCCGCGAAAATGACTTTTTTTCCTTTGAAATGTCATTTTGCTGTCAGACTGTTCTAAACACAGGAAACATGCGCCCCTTTACAGGGATAATATAGACACCCCCCAGGTAGGAAATTTAAAGGAATATTGCACTTTTATTGTTTCACTTTAAGCATTATTAAAATCACTGCTCCCGAAAAAACGGCCGTTTTTAAAACTTGGTTTTTTATTGATCCATGTCCCCAGGGGCAGGACCCAGGTCCCCAAACACTTTTTATGACAATACCATGCATATAAGCCTTTAAAATTAGCACTTTTGATTTATCCTACAGACTTTTAAAGGGTGTTCCACGGCTTTCGAATTCGCCACGAACACCCCAAATTGTTCGCTGTTCGGCAAACTTGCGAACAGCCGATGTTCGAGTCGAACATGAGTTCGATTCAAACTCGAAGCTAATCCCTAGTGAAGACTGAGGAGAAGAATAAATTCAATACCTTCGCCATCTCCCCATCCTTTGTAACCAGATGTCCTTCCTCATTTTTTACGGGGCCAATATGGTCTGTCCTTCCTTTTTTACTGTTTACATACTTAAAGAATTTCTTGGGATTTTTTTTGCTCTCCTTCGTTATGTGTCTTTCATGTTCTATCTTAGCCGTCCTAATTGCACCCTTACATTTCTTGTTGCATTCTTTATACAATCTGAATGCTGATGATAATCCCTCAACCTTGTATTTTTTTAAGGCCTTCTCCTATGCTTTTACATGCATTTTTACATTGGAGTTAAGCCATCCAGGACTTTTGTTCGCTCTTTTAAATGTATTACCCAATGGGATGCATTGGCTAATGCCCTTATTTAATATGCTCTTAAAGCAAACCCATCTCTCCTCTGTGTTCTTTGTTCCTAATATTTTATCCCAATTTATGCCTTTTAGCAAGGTTTGTAGTTTATGGAAGTTGGCTCTTTTGAAATTCAGTGTCTTTGTATTTCCCTTATGTTTCCTATTTGTGTGATTTATACTGAAACTAATTGACCTGTGATCGCTGTTACCTAAATTGCCCCGTATTTCCACATCCTTGATCAGGTCTGTATTGTTCTTTATTTTGTAAACAATGGTTTGAGGAACTAGTCTGTATGATGAGGCCACAATTTAGTGCATTTGAAACAAGATAGGAGATTTTTTGGATAAATTCTGGTGTCTCTTTCTCAGACTGCAGGTGTGGAAAAATTAGGCTTTGGGTGTTGGTGGTGTCTTCACACCATAACCCTATAGAAGTACACTTGATGAAAGCAAGAATTGGCCTTGCTGTCAACAATTTAAATGGTATGCACCTGTCAAACAAGTGCAGAAAAATTGGTCTGGGTGTCTGTGGTGCCTTCACACCGTAACCATATAGAGGATCTCTTGATGAAAGCAACAATTGGTCTTGCTCTCAAAAATTTAAATGATATGCACCTGTCAAACAGGTGTGAAAAAATCGGTCCTTGGGTGGTAATTGTGTCCATAAAACCTACACCAAAAAATGTTTGCCAGATGAAATCAACACCCACAAAGCTGGGCAGCCTAGACAGTCTTTTAGATATTCCAGATCCAGAAATCACTTAATCAGCAACATCAGCATTAGGAGCTTGATTAGGGGCTTGATAGCTGCTGCTAAACCAGGACTGATTAATTTTGATAAATGTCAGCCGATCCGCAGAGTCTTATCTGTCACAAAACCTGCAGCAGCACTGAATGCCCATTCCGAAAGCACGCTGGATGCAGGGCAGCCCAGCAGCTCAATTGCATACTGGGCAAGTTCTGGGCAGTGGTCTATTCTCACAACCCAGGAACCCAGTGGATCGTCAACTGGAAAGCTCCATGTCTGTTTTCGCCCCTAGATAATCTCCCACCATATGATGCAGATGCTGCCGATGGGATATGGAAGCTGACAGCCCTGGGTGCCGAAGACCAAAACATTTTTTTAATTCATCACTAAAGCGGCCCCCTTCTCCAAAAACTCCTCTCTTGACCAACAGAAGCCTCAAAATTACATTTTCCTTGAGACTGTAACCTACCAGAGTCTGCAAAGGCGTTACATAAATGCCTTTTTAAGGTGTTCTCAAGAGATAAAATCTTCTGCTCCCTCTGTGGGGACAGGATGAGTTCCTAGACTTTCCCCTTGTAGCGGTGGTCAAGGAGGGTTGCCAACCAATAGTGATCCTTCTCCTTGATGCCAAGTTCTCTCAGGTCCTTTGCCAGGCTTTGAAGAATGAGGGAGCCCATGCACCGCAAGTTTGCAAAGGCATGAGAAGCAGACACCTTGGGTCACTGAGGATTACAGTATCTGGAACTGCCTCCTCCCAGCCACCTACTACTCCCAAGAGTTCTGGGGGTATACATGTCTTCCTTTGCTTCAATGCCTCCAAAACTGTCAGTGACCTCATCGTCATCATCCCCTCCATCCTCATCATCACTAGACCCAACTTGACAATACGCTGCTGCTAAGGGAGCATGATGGTCAATTTGTCATTCACCAGTGCTCACCCTTTTCTGTAGGCTCATGTTCCTACCTTCCTCAACCTCAGAACCAAGATCTGAATCAAGTAATGGCTGTGCACATCAAGGTGCAAGTGGCTAACGCTGTGTTCAAATAACTTAGCTGACTCCTCCATGCCTGATTCCTGATGCATGGGACATGATGGGGGGGCTTATTAACAAAATGTAATATAGATGAAGAAATGTGTATGTTGATGCACTTTAATTAATGGAAAGTGGTGTTTGGTACACTTTAACTTAAGTACTCACTACACAGATACACTCCACTGGCACACTACAATATACTGCAGTAAAACTGCACTGAGGCAATGCAATATACTGTGGCAAATGTGCATTAACACACTGAAATATACTTTACTGAAGTATACTGTGGTAAATGTGCAATAACGCACTGAAATGTGCTGCGTTAAACCTGCACTAATGTACTGAAATATACTGTGTTAAACGTGCACTAACACACTGCAATATGCTACGGTAAACCTGCAATAAAGCACTGAAATATACTGCGTTAAATGTGCAGTTGTGCACTTCGATATACTGTGGTAAGCATGCAATAATGCACTGAAACATACTGTGTTAAACATACCGTAAGGCACTGCAATATTTTGCAATGAACGTGCAATATCACACTAAAATATACTGCATTAAACATGCACTAATGCACTGCAATATATTGCAGTAAATGTACAGCAATGCTCTGCAATGTACTGCGTTAAACATGCACTAACACACTGCAATATACTATGGTAAACCTGCAAAAACGCACTGAAATATACTGTGTTAAATGTGCAGTAATGCACTGCAATATACTGCGGTAAACATGCACCAATGCACTGCAATATACTGCGTGAAACATGCATTAACACACTGAAATATACTGCCGTAAACATGCACCAATGCACTGAAATATGCTACGTTAAACATGCAATAACGCACTGCATCATACTGCGTTAATCGTGCACTAACGCACTGCAATTTACTGCAGTAAACCTGCAATAAAGCACTGAAATATACTGCATTATATGTGCAGTAATGCACTGCAATATACTGCGTTAAACGTGCACTAACGCACTGAAATATACTGCGTGAAATGTGCACTAACGAACTGCAAAATACTGCAGCAAACCTGCAATAACGCACTGAAATATATTGCATTAAATGTGCACTAACACACTGCAATATACTGCAGTAAACCTGCAATAATGCACTGAAATATACTGTGTTAAACATGCAGTAACGCACTGCAATATACTGTGGTAAACGTGCAATAATGCACTGAAATGTACTGCATTAAATGTGCAGTAATGCACTGCAATATACTGCAGTAAAGGTGCACTAATGCACTGCAATATACTGCAGTAAATCATCAATAATGCACTAAAATATACTGCGTTAAATGTGCACTAATGCACTGCAATATACTTCAGTAAACGCGCACCAATGCACTGAAATACACCCTGTTCCAAATTACTATGCCAATGATATTTTTCTCATTTACCTAAATAATTGATGTAAACAACAGTCAGCATTATTCTCATGTTATCAACTATTAAGAGTACAATTCAAATTTTATTGAACAAACCTAATGATAACATTTTTTATTTTTCAAAATAAAAAACTTACAATGCACTGTTCCAAATTATTACGCACAGTAATTTTCAAAACACTTTATAGGTTGTAAAGAACTTAAAATTGTCATTTGTTGTGTTTGCAGCATAATTACTGAAATCAAAAGCTATTTCAATCAAACTTTGAACAACATTTTAACTTTTTAAACATTTTAACAGGTCACGTTACATTTTAACATATGACACCTTATTTGATAGCAACTTCACAAGTCTTGCATCCAATGAACTTGTGAGTTTTTGGACAGTTTCTGCTTGAATTTGTTTGCAAGATGTCAGAATAGCCTCCCAGAGCTGCTGTTTGGATGTAAACTGCCTCCCACCCTCATAGATCCTTTGCTTGAGGATGCTCCAAAGGTTCTCAATAGGATTGAGGTCAGGGAGGATGGAGGCCACACCATGACTTTCTCTCCTTTTATCCCCATAGCAGCCATTGATGCACTGAAATATACTGTGTTAAACATGCAGTAACGCACTGCAATATATTGTGGTACCTGCAATAAAGCACTGAAATATACTGCATTAAATATGCACCAATGCACTGCACTATACTGCGGTAAACATGCAATAATGCCCTGAAATATACTGTGTTAACTGCTTTCCGACCAGCCGCCGTCCTTATCCTGCGACAGGTCAACGCGATCCCGCGAACCGTCGTAGCTATACGTCGGCTCGCGGGATCAGGATAGCAGGCACGTGCGCTCCCGCTGCACAGCGGGGGTGCCGATGCTCATGGCCGATGATCGCAAATGAACGCTGGCCACGAGTGATCACAAGCACAAGGGACAGAACAGGGAAGTGTGTGTGTAAACACACAAATCCGTGTTTTGTTCTGAGACGAATGACAGATCGTGTGTTCCTATTAGCTGAGAACGACAATCCGTCACTTCCTCTAGTCAGTCCACTCCCTCTTCAGTTAGAATCACCTCCCAGGGAACACAGTTAACCCCTTGATCGCCCCTAGTATTAACCCCATCACTGCCAGTGACATATTAATGCCAATGGTCCCAAAAATATGTCAAAATTGTCCGATGTGTCCGCCATAATGTCGCAGTCATGATAAAAATCGCAGATCGCTGCCATTACTAGAAAAAAAAATAATAATAAAAATGCTATAAATCTATCCCCTATTTTGTAGACGCTATAACTTTTGCGCAAACCAATCAATATACGCTTATTGGGATTTTTTTACCAAAAATATGTAGAAGAATACTTTTTTTTTTTTCTTAAATATTCTTTATTAACATTTCTTAAAATGTACATATCTTCCAACAGGCATGTGGTGATAACATAAAATTCATATAAACCAAGTTCCCTGGGGAGACGGCAACATACCCCATATCCGTATATATTGTATTTCCATACCAACAAACCTACTCTATCCCCAAGTTTACGACAAATGCCCATTAATTAATCAATGTCCGTTTTACCTACCCCTTCTTCCTAACCCCTCCCACCCCCTCCCACCCCATCCAGGATCCCACATTCTTTCAATTATTCCTTACAACCAATGCTTATCAACCAAGGGTTCCACATCTTTCCATATTTTTTTATATTCCCTCTTCTAATGTATAGGGCTCTTTCCTTCCAAATTATCTGTTTTTACCCATTCCTCCACCGTCGGTGGCGTTACTGTTTGCCATCTTTGCATAATCAACTTCCGGGCTTGATACAGGCACCTCAAAACTGCTGTTTTTAATGCTACCTCCTCCGATCCCCATACTCTATCTCCAAGAATGCATAGTCTGACCTCTATTTCCAAGGATATCCCCCACCTGCTGCTAATGGCTTCTACTACCCCTGTCCAGTAACAAACTAACTTGGGACATCTCCAGACCATATGTATCAGATCTCCCTCCTCACCACATCTAGGGCATTTAGCATCTAATCTTAGTCCAAACCTAAATAATTTTTTTTGGGTATAGTATGCTCTATGTAGCAGCATTTGGTGAGAAGCTCTCTGTGCAGGGGATACTGAGACCAGCTGCCCAGTCTCCAATATTTTCCTCCATTGTCCATCTGATAATTTCCCAACATCCACCTCCCATCCCTCCCTACAACCGAGGTGTTCTGGCCTTACAATACTTTCACTACACAACTGTACATATATTTCTGAGATAAAACCCTTTATTTTCCCAGATTTAACCACTTTCTGAAGCAATGCAGCCTCGCTCCACACTAAAGGATGTATCCTAAACTGGGCATTCAAAGCAGATCTCATTTGTAGGTATCTAAAGAAGGTTTGCCTCGGGATTCCATTTTCAGTTTGAAGTTCCCCGAAGGATTTTAATACGTTCCTTTTATATAGCTGGGATAATCTGTTTATGCCCCATCTCTCCCATTCTTTAAACTCCCCCATAGCCACCACCTCCTGTAAATTCCTATTATGTAAACCCTCCTGTAAATTCCTATTATGTAAACCCAACATATCCCATTAAGCTCTTTATTGCCTTCCAGACCTTTGTTATCATCCTAATTGTGGGGCCGCTCTCAGGGAAAGAGTCAGCCTCCAATGCCTCCACCACTGTCATGTGAGTCAACAACCCTCTGTCTGCACTTCCACCGCTTATATGCTGCAGCTGTGCCGCGAGAAAATAACATCTTGGATGCGGGAGTGCCATTCCCCCCTCCTTGATTGGCAGCTGTAAACTCTGGAGGCTAATCCTAGCCTTACCCCTCCTCCACACCAACTCCCTAAATAGTGTGTCAATTTTCTTAAACCATTTTTTATTCACCCACACCGGTGAGTTATGTAGCAAATACAGTAACTGGGGCAGCCAGACCATCTTAATTAAGTTACCTCTCCCTGCCACTGTTAGGGGCAGCCGGTTCCAAATATCTATTTTGCGCTTAAATTTAACCAGTAATGGGGCTAGGTTATCTTCTATGTACTGCTTGGGATCCTTTGTCATGTTTATACCCAAATATCGTATTGTTGCAACCACTTTCAACTGGGGGATTCCCGGTGTCGCAGAGTTATTAGGGATATCTATAGGCAGGGCTGGACTGGGACAAAAATTTGGCCCTGGACTTCACCCAGACTGGCCCACTTTGACAGGTCTCTCCCATGCCGGCTTGCCACCCAAGCCCCCCCCCCACTAGCTATTAGCCGTTCTACATTATTTCTCTTATAGGCAGTACCAGTGGGGAAGCTAGACATTATTTCACCTGGGGCAAAGAATCAGTTTGGTGCCCACCCCCCCAATGGAACAAGATTAGGCAGGAAAGTGAGGCCGCCCTCCTTCCAGATCGTATGATGAGCTTCTAAGTGTTGACTCCTGAGCATCATGTCTGTATTCAGGCGCGCTGCATAACTAGCCAGGGAGAGGAGGTGAGCAGTGCGGGGGGGACAGAGGACTGGAGGGAGGCAGCGGTCCACTGTCACTGAAATCGGCCCACTGAGCCATCGGCCCACCGGGAAACTCCCTGTAGTCCCAATGGCCAGTACATGCCTGTCTATAGGCAGAAGTGCCGATTTCTTCCAGTTCACCACTAATCCTGACAAGTTACCGAACCTCTCCATCGTATCCATTACCTGCCTAAGGAAGTCCTCAGTGTCTCCAAGAAACAGCAGGACATCGTCGGCATACAGGGCAATCTTCTCCTCTCCTGTTCTTCTTATAAACCCCCTCACCCTAGGGCAGGACCTGATATAAATTGCTAGTGGCTCCATGGTGAGGGCAACCTCCCTGCCTTTAATGCCCAATTCAGAGTTTTAACCACTTGCCGACCGCCTCACGCATATATACGTGAACAGAGCGGCACGGGCAGGCAAAATCACGTACCTGGTCCCCCCCGGTGCCAGCAGCGGTCGGCATTTGTCTAGGAGCGATCAGAGATGAGGGGGAGGCCATCCGATCGTGGCCCCCCCCTCGCGATCGCTCCCAGCCAATGAGGAACATCCCCTGCCTGTGTATAGTACACACAGGCAGAGGATGTGATGTCATGCCAAGGAGAGAAGACATCCGAGTAAGTGTAAAACACAAACACACACAGTAGAACATGCCAGGCACACTAAACACCCCCGATCCCCCCCCGATTGCCCCCCGATCCCCCCCAATCACCCCCCCCTGTCACAAACTGACACCAAGCTGTTTTTTTTTTTTTCCTGATTACTGATTGGTGTCAGTTTGTGACAGTTAGAAGTGTTAGGGCAGTGAGTATTAGCCCCCTGTAGGTCTAGGGTACCCCCCTAACCCCCCTAATAAAGTTTTAACCCCTTGATCACCCCCCGTCACCAGTGTCGCTAAGCGATCATTTTTCTGATCGCTGTATTAGTGTCGCTGGTGACGCTAGTTAGTGAGGTAAATATTGAGGTTCGCCGTCAGCGTTTTATAGCGACAGGGACCCCCATATACTACCTAATAAATGTTTTAACCCCTTGATTGCCCCCTAGTTAACCCTTTCACCACTGATCACTGTATAACCGTTACGGGTGACGCTAGTTAGTTTGTTTATTTTTTATAGTGTCAGGGCACCCGCCGTTTATTACCGAATAAAGTTTTAGCCCCCTGATCGCCCGGCGGTGATATGCGTCGCCCCAGGCAGCGTCAGGTTAGTGCCAGTAGCGCTAACACCCACGCACCGTACACCTCCCTTAGTGGTATAGTATCTGAACGCATCAATATCTGATCCAATCAGATCTATACTAGCGTCCCCAGCAGTTTAGGATTCCCAAAAACGCAGTGTTAGCGGGATCAGCCCAGATACCTGCTAGCACCTGCATTTTGCCCCTCCGCCCGGCCCAGCCCAGCCCACCCAAGTGCAGTATCGATCGATCACTGTCACTTACAAAACACTAAACGCATAACTGCAGCGTTCGCAGAGTCAGGCCTGATCCCTGCGATCGCTAACAGTTTTTTTTTGTAGCGTTTTGGTGAACTGGCAAGCGCCAGCGGCCTAGTACACCCCGGTCGTAGTCAAACCAGCACTGCAGTAACACTTGGTGACGTGGCGAGTCCCATAAGTGCAGTTCAAGCTGGTGAGGTGGCAAGCACAAGTAGTGTCCCGCTGCCACCAAGAAGACAAACACAGGCTCGTCGTGCCCATAGTGCCCTTCCTGCTGCATTCGCCAATCCTAATTGGGAACCCCCCGCTTCTGCAGCGCCCGTACTTCCCCCATTCACATCCCCAACCAACTGCAGTCGGCTGCATGAGAGGCATTTTCTTTATGTCCTCCCGAGTACCCCTACCCAGCGAACCCCCCCAAAAAAGATGTCGTGTCTACAGCAAGCGCGGATATAGGCGTGACACCCGCTATTATTGTCCCTCCTGTCCTGACAATCCTGGTCTTTGCATTGGTGAATGTTTTGAACGCTACCATTCACTAGTTGAGTATTAGCGTAGGGTACAGCATTGCACAGACTAGGCACACTTTCACAGGGTCTCCCAAGATGCCATCGCATTTTGAGAGACCCGAACCTGGAACCGGTTACAGTTATAAAAGTTACAGTTACAAAAAAAGTGTAAAAAAAAAAAAAAAACACAAACAAAAATAAAAAAAAATAAATAGTTGTCGTTTTATTGTTCTCTCTCTCTCTATTCTCTCTCTCTATTGTTCTGCTCTTTTTTACTGTATTCTATTCTGCAATGTTTTATTGTTATTATGTTTTATCATGTTTGCTTTTCAGGTATGCAATTTTTTATACTTTACTGTTCACTGTGCTTTATTGTTAACCATTTTTTTGTCTTCAGGTACGCCATTCACGACTTTGAGTGGTTATACCAAAATGATGCCTGCAGGTTTAGGTATCATCTTGGCATCATTCTTTTCAGCCAGTGGTCGGCTTTCATGTAAAAGCAATCCTAGCGGCTAATTAGCCTCTAGACTGCTTTTACAAGCAGTGGGAGGGAATGCCCCCCCCCCACCGTCTTCCGTGTTTTTCTCTGGCTCTCCTGTCTCAACAGGGAACCTGAGAATGCAGCCGGTGATCCAGCCAGCTGACCATAGAGCTGATCAGAGACCAGAGTGGCTCCAAACATCTCTATGGCCTAAGAAACCGGAAGCTACGAGCATTTTATGACTTAGATTTCGCCGAATGTAAACAGCGCCATTGGGAAATTGGGGAAGCATTTTTTCACACCGATCTTGGTGTGGTCAGATGCTTTGAGGGCAGAGGAGAGATCTAGGGTCTAATAGACCCCAATTTTTTCAAAAAAGAGTACCTGTCACTACCTATTGCTATCATAGGGGATATTTACATTCCCTGAGATAACAATAAAAATGATAAAAAAAAAAAAATGAAAGGAACAGTTTAAAAATAAGATAAAAAAGCAAAAAAATAATAAATGTAAATGTAAACAGCAATTGCACCATGCATGTGAGGTGTCACCGCGAACGTCAGATCGAGGGCAGTAATTCTAGCAGTAGACCTCCTCTGTAAATCTAAAGTGGTAACCTGTAAAGGCTTTTAAAGGCTTTTAAAAATGTATTAATTTTGTTGCCACTGCTTGTTTGTGCGCAATTTTAAAGCATGTCATGTTTGGTATCCATGTACTCGGCCTAAGATCATCTTTTTTATTTCATCAAACATTTGGGCAATATAGTGTATTTTAGTGCATTAAAATTTAAAAAAGTGTGTTTTTTCCACAAAAAATGCGTTTGAAAAATTGCTGCGCAAATACTGTGTGAAAAAAAAAATGAAACACCCACCATTTTAATCTGTAGGGCATTTGCTTTAAAAAAATATATAATGTTTGGGGGTTCAAAGTAATTTTCTTGCAAAAAAAAATAATTTTTTCATGTAATCAAAAAGTGTCAGAAAGGGCTTTGTCTTCAAGTGGTTAGGAGAGTGGGTGATGTGTGACATAAGCTTCTAAATGTTGTGCATAAAATGCCAAGACAGTTCAAAACCCCCCCAAATGACCCCATTTTGGAAAGTAGACACCCCAAGCTATTTGCTGAGAGGCATGTCGAGTCCATGGAATATTTTATATTGTGACACAAGTTGCAGGAAAGAGACAAATTTTTTTTTTTTTTTTGCACAAAGTTGTCACTAAATGATATATTGCTCAAACATGCCATGGGAATATGTGAAATAACACCCCAAAATAAATTCTGTTGCTTCTCCTGAGTATTGGAATACCACATGTGTGGGACTTTTTGGGAGCCTAGCCGCGCACAGAACCCCAAAAACCAAGCACCGCCTTCAGGCTTTCTAAGGGTGTAAATTTTTGAATTCACTCTTCACTGCCTATCACAGTTTCGGAGGCCATGGAATGCCCAGGTGGCACAAAACCCCCCAAATGACCCCATTTTGGAAAGTAGACACCCCAAGCTATTTGCTGAGAGGTATAGTGAGTATTTTGCAGACCTCACTTTTTGTCACAAAGTTTTGAAAATTGAAAAAAGAAAAAAAAAAAAAATTGTCTGGTCTTTCTTCATTTTCAAAAACAAATGAGAGCTGCAAAATACTCACCATGCCTCTTAGCAAATAGCTTGGGGTGTCTACTTTCCAAAATGGGGTCATTTGGAGGGGGGTTGTGCCATCATGGCATTTTATGGCCTTCAAAACTGTGATAGGCAGCGAGGAGTGAAATCAAAAATTTATGCCCTTAGAAATCCTGAAGGCGGTGCTTGGTTTTTGGGGCCCCGTACACGGCTAGGCTCCCAAAAAGTCCCACACATGTGGTATCCCCGTACTCAGGAGAAGAATCTGAATGTATTTTGGGGTGCAATTCCACATATGCCCATGGCCTGTGTGAGCAATATATCATTTAGTGACAACTTTTTGTAAATTTTTTTTTTTTTTTTTTGTCATTATTCAATCACTTGGGACAAAAAAAATAAATATTCAATGGGCTCAACATGCCTCTCAGCAATTTCCTTGGGGTGTCTACTTTCCAAAATGGGGTCATTTGGGGGGGTTTTGTACTGCCCTGCCATTTTAGCACCTCAAGAAATGACATAGGCAGTCATAAACTAAAAGCTGTGCAAATTCCAGAAAATGTACCCTAGTTTGTAGATGCTATAACTTTTGCGCAAACCAATAAATATATGCTTATTGACATTTTTTTTACCAAAGACATGTGGCCGAATACATTTTGGCCTAAATGTATGACTAAAATTGAGTTTATTGGATTTTTTTTAGAACAAAAAGTAGAAAATATCATTTTTTTTCAAAATTTTTGGTCTTTTTCCGTTTATAGCGCAAAAAATAAAAACGGCAGAGGTGATCAAATACCATCAAAAGAAAGCTCTATTTGTGGGAAGAAAAGGACGCAAATTTCGTTTGGGTACAGCATTGCATGACCGCGCAATTAGCAGTTAAAGCGACGTAGTGCCGAATTGTAAAAAGTGCTCTGGTCAGGAAGGGGGTAAAACCTTCCGGGGCTGAAGTGGTTAAGTAATTCTGGTAACAGGATTTTCCCGTATTGCTTATAGATCTCAATCGGGAGACCGTCTGGCCCCGGAGATTTATGATTTGCCATTGCATTCACTGCTTGCCTTAGTTCAGCTAAAGTTATTGGCGCGTCTAATCCCTCTTTGTCCTCCTCTGTAGCTGTGGGGATTGGCATATTCCTGAAGAATTTATCCATATCCTCCTCTCCGACCATCCCCTGTGACCTATACAGGTTTTCATAGTACTTCCCAAATGTGTCCGTGATCTCTGAACTATGAGAAGAGATCTCACCATTTAGGGTCCTAATTACAGGAATTGTCGAAGAGGAGGAGTTGGTTTTCACTAGATAGGCCAACATGCGTCTTTCACAAAGACTCGTTGTCTCTGAAAAAGCTGCTTATTCTCCCCCTTCCTTAGTACTGCTATTCTGTAAGACTCTTGTTTATCCTCCCACAGTTTCTGCCTCTCTGGCGATGGATCCTCCAGAAATTGCTTCTCTGCCATCTCCAAATCCCTCCTAATCCCTTCCTCCCACTCTCTTGCTTTCTTCTTGACACCTGCCACCCCCTGGATCAGTATACCCCTGAGGAATGCCTTCAAGGTGTCCCATTGTATACCCACTGTGGTTGAACCTTCATTAAATCTTACAAAATCTTCTAACTTTATTATTATCCTCTCTGGTTCTCCCATTAACTCCAACCAGTATGGACTCAATTTCCAGAATCCCCGAGCCTCCCTACCCCCTACATTCACTAAGACCACCATCAAAGAATGGTCCGAGACCCCTCTCGTGAAATATGCTACGTCCTTTATTATCGGCAATGCTTCCGCATTCCCGAGGGTCAAATCTATCCTAGAAAGGGTGGAGTGGGAGGCCAAGAAGCAGGAATATTGCCTTATTCCAGGATTCCGAAGCCTCCACACATCTATCAATCCTGCCTCTGCCAAAAACTGGCCTAAACGGCCCTCTACTAGATTATGTGTTTGAGCTCTCGGTGGGAATCTATCCAGAGCTTTGTTCGTCACCTCGTTAAAATCTCCTACGACTATTACCGGGGTATCCGTTTTGTCCAACATGAATTCCATTAGCTTATACAACACTTCAAGTTTAAAGGGTGGGGGGGGATATAGATGTTAGCTAAGACATACATTCTATTTTCTATTAAACAATGCATAAAAATATAGCGGCCCATATCATCTATACTGGTCTGCCGACAGGAAAACACCACGCCTCTGTTCACCAATATGCTCACCGCTCTAGAATACGAGGAGTAAACCGAGTGATATTGGGCCTGAAACCTCCTATTTTGTAGATATTTTGCCGTGTCCTTTGTCAAGTGGGTTTCCTGCAAGCAGACCAGGCCCACCCCCCTCATTTCCAACAGCGAAAAGATGGCTGATCTCTTATTTGGATTCCCCATCCCCCGTATGTTCAAGGAGCCTATCTTCTTAAAAACCTTAGACTGCATCAGAGGAACGAAGAGCAAGAAGTAGTTCCTATAAACCCCGTGGTACACATACCAAAAAAACAGGAAAAAAATAAAGAAAAACCCAACTTTAGGCTTAGTAGAATATATTGTGCAAAAAACCTCTGCATCCTCGGTGACTCCATACCCTTAGGGCAAGTAATAAAGAACCCCACTACCACTTCCGTGAAGTGCATTATATAAAAAAAAAAAAAAAAAAAAAAAAAACACCCCATGCTTGCTCTCTGTGCTTTAATGCCTATAGGGCTTATCCTACTATTCTTACTGTTACTATTATACTAGTGACTATTCCAAGTGTTCCCCCTTATCTTCCATTTTCCTTTTTTATTTACCACACTTGTGTTCAATCCTGGATCCCCCTCCCCTATCCCCCTACGTTCCCCCCCTGTTACTAAGTGTGTTCTACTTTCACTCTGTCTTGGTTTTACAAACCCCCATTTGCCCCACCTCCCTGTTTCCTTCAAACCAGCGTGTTGCTCCTGGGAATCGAAAAAGAGAACCTCCCCAGCTGCCTCTACCCGTAGCCTAGCTGGGTACAGTAGAGCATATTTTACTTCGAATTTTTGTAAGGTGCGTTTGATCTCCACAAACCCCTCCCTGCGTCTCTGCAACTCTGGTGAGAAGTCCAGAAAAAAAGAAATTTTAGCTCCTTTGTAAAAAATAGGCCCCTTTTCTCTGGCGTTACGCAGTAAAATTATCTTATCATAGTGATTCAGGAGCTTCATTAATAGAGACCTGGGGCGGCCTCCAGGAGGCGGAGCCCTGAAGGGGACCCGGTGAGCCCGTTCAATCGCAAACTGTAGAGAAAATACATCTCTTCCGAATATTTCAATGAGCCAACCTTCCAAAAAAACATTAGAGTTATGCCCCTCACACCCTTCTGGAAGCCCCACTACCCTTACATTGTCCCTTCTTAAAGTGGTGTTCCGGCCGAAATTATACTTTTTAAATAAAAATACCCCTATAATACACAAGCTTAATGTATTCTAGTAAAGTTAGTCTGTAAACTAAGGTCTGTTTTGTTAGTTTATAGCAGTAGTTTGTTATTTTATAAACTTACAGCAGGCCGTGGCCATCTTAAGTGTGGGCATCTGAAGCCAGACTGTATTTCTTCCTGGATCTCATCCTTGCAGATCTCGCACATGCTCAGTGCAGCACAAGCAGTGTAATAGGTTTCAGGTCAGGTTTCCATAGCAATGGCAGTTTCAGAGGAAGTTGCCACCCCTTCCCAGAAGGCATTGCTAACAGGAAATGATGCGATGGGCCGCGGCCAGGGAGGAGGAAGTGAAAAATGAATACAGCAGATATACAGTAGGTGCTGAGAAAAAAAAATAAAAATATCCAATTTGTTTACAGTGCACAGTTTAGTAAGGGATGCTGAAGAGTTGTAAAAGTGGGTGGAACTCCACTTTAAACGGTTTTCCATATCGTCCATTTTTTCAGTGATTCTGTCCAGTTGATCCTTCATGATTTTAACATCTTGCTGTAGTGGAAATACATCATCTTCCATTTGGCTCACCCTTCCCTTCAGAGCTGTTATCCTCTCTACTGCCTTTTGCAACTCTTGCTTTATTAATAACAGTTCTTCTTTATTAACCTCTTTATTTTGGCAGCTTAGACCCTCCAATGATGTTTTACACATGTTAACCGCTTGTAGTACTTCCCGCAAGGTGGGTTCTGCGTCTATAGTAGGAGCATTAGTTGGTAATGGTATATGAACATTTTCCACCATCCCTGTGCCTTTGTTGTTGTTCACATTCTTAGGCCCCGCTCCTACTGCGGCTGATGATACCTGTCCCTGACTTTTCCTATCCCCAGATGCTTTAACTTGCATTGCTTGCCCAGTTTTTGTGGGGGTCTGCTCAGGGGTATGCGCAAATTTCTCCAGCTTTGTTGCTGCTGCCGCCGCCTGATTTCCCTTCTCCTTTGCAGATCGCAATGACTGCGTCCCCAGATTCTCCATGTTACCTGGTTAATCCCCTCTTTTCCTTGACATCACTAACTTTAAGTATCTAAGTCACACAAAGGAAAGTAGAGGGGTGCACAGCAAACGGCAGGACCCAGAGTGGTCACAAATGGCAAATATCACTAGAAGCAAAAGCAATATCAGTGGCAGTGTGGCGTTCAAACAGGCAATATTTATGCTGTACACTATTACTTGATCCTGAACTTTAAAAATTGTACCACAGTTACCCGTGCACTCCTCGGTCCCTTTATCTTGTAATGCAGGGTCACTTGCACACCGTCTCTTAGCAACAGCAACAGCGAACAGCAAGCTTTCAGGGCCTGTGCCCTATTTCAAAGTCCTGCTCACCTGCCCTCTCCGAACCTCGGATTTCAGCGGCACAACGTCTGGATTCCAGCCAACCTCCAGAGGAGTTCTTCAGGTGCCAGCTAGCAGGGACCTTCCCAGCTACCCCCCGCTCCGGGACCGCCAATCTTTCACCCTCCACAGCTTCCGAGTACTTTCGGCTCCCCGGACTCCAGTTGCACATGCGTAGTGGTGGCAGCAGCTCCAGCGGCACAGCCACAGTGCGGGACGGCTTTCAGGCTATGGGCGCCGGTTCCTCCGCCGGACCACTCCTCCACACCCGCCCTCTACCGCACAGAACACCGGGGATAGTCTCACAAGGCGCAGAGCTGTCTAGTAATGCTGGCCGGGTACTTCAGCAGTAGCAATACGCTGAGAGGAGACTCTCATCTCACTGCTCGTTCACGCTCCACACTCAACCAACACCGACATCCGGTCACGCCCCCCATGTAGAAGAATACTAAACTGAGAAAAAAATTTGCTTTTTTAAAAAAAAAAATGGGGATATTTATTACAGCAAAAAGTAATATTGTTTTTTTTTCCAAAATTGTCGCTCTTTTTTTGTTTATAGCGCAAAAAATAAAAACTGCAGAGGCGATCAAATACCACCAAAAGAAAGCTCTATTTGTGGGAAAAAAAGGACGTCAATTTTGTTTGGGTGCAACGTCGCACGACCACGCAATTGTCAGTTAAAGCGATGCGGTGCCGAATCGCAAAAAATGGCCCGGTCATTCTGCAGCCAAATCTTTCAAAGTTGTTAAACGTGCACTAATGCACTGCAATATACTGCGGTAAACGTGCACCAACGCACTGAAATATACTGTGTTAAACATGCACTAATGTACTGCAATATACTGCTGTAAACCTGTAATAACACACTGAAATATACTGCTTTAAATGTGCACTAACACACTGAAATATACTGCGTTAAACATGCACTAACGCACTGCAATATACTGCGGTAAACCTGCAATAATGCACTGCAATATACTGTGATAAACCTGCAATAACGCACTGCAATATACTGAAGTAAACGTGCAGTAATGCACTGAAATATACTGTAGGAAACCTGCCCCAACAAAATAAAATGACACTAAAGTAAAAATGAATGCACTACACTCACACTAAACTTATATTTTACACTCACAATAGCCCACTAACTCGCTAGTAGCACTGAACAGAGCCCTGTTCTATCTCTCTTCACGCCAATATCACACTACAAATAGCCGCTATTGGAATAGAGTCATCATGACAGTGTTCAATCATGGCTCTGACAGTGCTATGTACCCCGATTGGGCAAAGCTTTAATTGCTTCAGACAATTAGGGCTTCCATAGTTACATAGTTAGTAAGGTTGAATAAAGACACCAGTCCATCCAGTTCAACCTGAGTGTGGGTGTGTGTGTACAATTGTCCCTATCCCTGTACATTGTGTCTCCTTAAGATGCTCCTCTATTATATATTATTTATTTAAGGTACCCATATAGAGCTGTCAATTTACACAGTGCTCCACACATACATCGCACACTTACATTGGTCCCTACCCTCAAGGAGCCCGCAATCCAAGGTCCCGTTTATATACTAGGGCCAATTATTCCACAGAAGCCAATTAACCTACCAGCATGTCTTTGGAGTGTGGGAGGAAACCAGAGTGCCCGGAGGAAACCCACACAGGCACAGGGAGAACATGCAAACTCCAGGCAGGTAGTGTCGTGGTTGGGATTTGAACCAGTGTCTAGGCGACAGTGCTAACCACTCTGCTAGGCTAACCACTACACCACTGTGCCACACCCCGATGCACTGTATGGCAGCGCAGTGCATTGTGGTCATTCAGCAGGCCAAACAAATCGTCGAACTTCCGATATTTCAGGTGTAAACAGCAAATGTTCGGCCTGAACTCATGCTTGGGCTGAACCGTTTGCCCAACACTAATCACCTCCACACCAGTCGGTGTAAAAAACAAATTGTGAACAAAAAACAATTTTTATTTAATTTCTATATTTTGCCACAAAACTGTGCCAAAAAATGACAACTTAGAAAAACTCGACATGACTCTTACTGAATACTTTGGACTGTCTACTTTCCAAAAAGGGGTAATTTGGGGGTATTTGTACTGTCCTGGCATTTTAGAGCCTCAAGAAATTAGACAGGCCTTCAGTACATTAGGATTGATCAATTTCCAAATATATATATATATACCATAGTTTGTAGACTCTCACAGCCTGAATAATATACAGTATACTGATTTGGGTTATTTTTACCATAGAAATGTAGCAGAGTACATTTTGCCCTAAATTTATGAAGAAAGATTATTTGTTTGCAAATTTTATAACAGAAGCTAAGAAAAATTTGGTTTTTTTTTCAATTTTCTTTGTATCTTTTTGTTTATATAGCAAAAAATAAAAAACCCAGCGGTGAATAAATACCATCAAAAGAAAGCTCTATTTGTGTGAAAAAAATTACATAAATTTATTTTGCGTATAGTGTTGCATGATGGAGCAATTGGCAGTTAAAATAGTGCAGTGCTGAAAGTGAAGTGCAAAAAATTGCCTGATCATAAAGGGGGTAAAACCTTCTGGTGGTCAAATGGATATTGGTGTGTATTGGAGCAAAAACAACCCTAGATTTCATGTAAATATAATAAAATAAGCCACTATTTCCATTTTAAATCAATGACTTACATTTGATAAGCACATGATGTAGTCTATTTACATTAGTTTGTATGTATTTTCACTGGGAAAATGGCTATACAAATTATTTTTAAATCAACCCCAAAGTATCATTTTTCAAAAAGAAATATTTACAGGGAAGCAAAAAGTAACCATCGGATCAAGGTCGTCGCTAGCTGCAGGAACCCAGGGAACACGCCCCGCATCTCCAAAGACAGTGCCATTTTCCTTGTACCCCGTAGTTTGCAGCACAGACCTCGGCAGCAACTCAGAGCCAACTCCTCCTCAGCTTTAGTGTGTCATGTGACAAAGTCAAGGAGAAGCCTGGGAGGAAGGACTTCCCCTGCTAGATGAATAACTCTGGGGAGAGACTCTATGCAAGGGGATGTCTTGTGGGGGGGGGGAGCATTATACTGGGGCAGAGGTGATTTCAGCTGGGGAGGGCAGGAAATCTGGTGGGGAGGAGATCATTGCCTGGGGGGGGGGGGTAAGATCCTGTTTTGTGTGAGGGGGAGGAGGTGGCCTTGACTGGGTGGCCAAGTGGATTATCAATATTCTTTTGAATTTTAGGGATATGATGTATGAAACATATGGGTGTAATATGTGGAGAAATTGATTCTCTTGTTTACTGAAAATCCCTAAAGCTAGGGTTCTGTCCATGTTCATAAGTTTAGGTGTCACTAAGAAGGAGATAGCTTTCTGCTATATAGTCTGTTCTAGTTTGTGCCACAATGCCTCCTCCATTACTGCTCTTCTTAACGATTAGGTTGGTATTTTCTCTTAATGTCTTAAGTTTTTTAGATTTGGATAGGTTGCTGGAAATGAAAAATCTGTTATGGAAGTTATAGATAAGAGCCTCCTTATCACACTTTTTGGTGAAATCATAAAGAACTATTTACATGAAACAGTGATGAATGGTCCCTTGTTGTGAGTCAGATAGAAGGCTAACAAAGGTTTAAAATCGTAATGTCCTATATCAGACTTAAAGCAAAAGTCAGAAATTGAGATATTGCACTGCAACAGTGTCCCAAAAGTATATCCATATTAAAAGCAACCTCATCCTGTGTATACTGTGTACAGGTAGAAGCAGTGGCGGCTGATGCTGAATAATTTGGGGGGGGCAGCAAACCAACCCTGTGGGAGACGGACGGACAGGAAGGCGGAAGGCCTCCTTACCTTACTGGATGACACTCCGATCTCCCCTGTCGGAGCCAGGGTGTGCTGAAAGCAGTGGCGGCTTGTGGGTCGAGCTTCCCCTCATGGAGTATCAGTGGTGGCTGGTGGATCGGGCTTCCTCTCATCTCTTGACATGGGGCTTGGCTTTGAGGGAGCCGGAGTTCCGGACCGGCACGGGCACCAGGGACCAGTCATAGTCCTTCAGCACCTGGGACACGGCCTCACGGATGCAGGGGATACAGGGAACCTCCCATCCATGTTCCCACTGTCCAGTTCCTTCTTGGAGATCCCAGGTCCCCTGATCGATCCTCGCCCCTCCGAGCCGGCCGGGGAGAGCGGAGAGTCTGAGTCGGAGTCCAAAACATGGGACATGGAGCTGTCCAGTGTCCAGCCATGCATCTCCTCCCCTCTCCTCCATCTAGGCCAATAGGATCACTTCTTCTTTTGGCCAATTGGGAAACAGGTCTCAGGACCCACTTGCTGATTGGCTGAGAGGAGAATCAGTGTGAGAATAGCAAATATTCATTTGCTATTCTCACACAACTGGGTGGGCTCAAAGCGCAGTGCTCTGCTCTCCGAGCCCAACCTTTTTTAAAAACCTATTAGAGCCTCTGGCTCTAATCACATGCTTAACCCCCCCACCCATTGGAATCCATGATCCGGCACCCTGTATGTAGATCAGGGGGCCGGATGCATGGATAGGGGGCGCGGCACCTGTGCGCATACCTCACAACATTTTGAGATGGGAATGAGGGACACCTACTAGCAAACATATGTAGGCATAGGACATGCCCCCTGACATACCCCCTTAAAGGGGACGTAACCAAAAATAAAAATGTTACAAAAATCCACAAGTGCTTTTTTTTCCACTAATATTTCTTTATATTGGATCATAAAATTAACAATTGCAGCAATTTAGAATTTGGATGAAAGGTTTAGCACTGGGAAACACTTTTTGAAAGATAAAAAGTGCATTTTATATATATCTATATAGATCAGACCAAAATGAGGGACACGTGAGGAGGAATGAGGGACGGAGGGACATTGCTCCAAATTTAGAGACAGTCCCTCCAAATCAGGGACAGTTGGGAGCTATGCATGCGTGCGTGGTAATGAATGGGCCTCCACTGGGTAGAAGTAAATAAGGGTAAGGAAAATAATACTGTTTTTTGTTTTGTAAAGTGCCCTTTTAAAGTAAAGTTCCTAAATTTATATAAACCTTGGAATAGATTAAAAATCACTTCTAGTTCTGGTCCAGTCTTGGTGAGATTATACATTTTTATAGTCGCTGCTACTTTATGTTTGGATGCTTCTGGTCTCGTGTCTGCCCCCTCCCACTCCCATCTGACAGAGTTTTTTGTACACTGAACAGTGTGGAGGCTCGATTAAAAAAGGCTCAGTTGAATTTTCTTCTGAACAAATACTAACAGGGATAGATGGTCTTAAAGGACAGCTAGAAGCACACCTTTCTTTTTATTATATTAATGTTTTCTTGGTTTGTTTTATTTCTAATTTCATGTACACCCCTGAATATATTTGTCAATTTATATCACCTCTATTGTTATTTTTTATTATATTTTTTCCTTTGTTTTGGATGTAGTTATGATTGCTTTTTGTTTCTCTGTAAATATTTCTTTTTAGAAAATTTCACTTGGTATCTTTTTGTTTTGTAGGTCTTTTTCAATAATGGCATTTGTATTTGCATGACATCTAGTGGCGTTTTTGCCCCACTACACCCTATTACATTTACTCAATGAAGGTGTGCACAGATATGTTTAGTTTCTATTTTTATTTATATTTTATACATATTGCACATATATTTTTATTATTATTATTATTATTATTATTTTATAATATAAAATGCATATACCTTGGTATGCTGTATATGTTTGGCTTTTGTAATATTGGTAATTTTAGTTTTTTTTGTTACATTAGCAAATTTTATTTTTATTATTGATGATTATAATTTGTATGTTTGGTTTCTATCCACTATCCACTTAATTGTTTTTGTGTTGTCCCTGTAATCTCCTGGGAAGTCAGCATTGATTTTTATTTGTTATCTCTAAAAACTGTTGTTATTTTATCATTGGCCACTGATCAGATTTTTATCCAGTCAAATTCTGCATTGTAATATTTGCTTTATTCTTTTTATTTCTCCTCTCTGCTGGTCTCATGGGTATTGGCATGAAGAGAGTTTATGTGCTCCTTCAATCTACTTTCATTGCTCTTCTCATCTGCTCTAACGCCACAATTTAACAATGAACTACTAGTTACCCTCCTGTTAAAAAATCCCTCACTCCCAGAATGATAGCTAGTTTACATAATTAGCTCAGATTATGTTGGCTCAAAACATTTCTTCCATTTAGTTTCTTCAAATGATTTAGATTATTTCTGCCTTTTTGGCATAACCAGAACTAGCACCAATGAATTTTAACCTGGGATACAGGGGATTTGATTGTGGTAGGTTATTTCAATATTGTACAGGATCTGCGAATGTAAAAAAAAAAGGTGCAAACTCAAATAGCAGGACAAACGGTTTAAAAATAGAAGCCTTAACTACTCAACGCTTTTTTTTTCTTCACGCTGCCAGAAGAAAGCCGTTAACTGGCTTCTGTTAGAGGGACATCGGTCCCCTTAGTGCCCACCAGTGCTGCTAATCAGTGCCCTCCATTGCCATCTATCAGTGCCCATCAGGAACTGTTAATCAATGCCCACCAGTGCCATCTATCAGTGTCCACCAGTGCCACCTATCAGTTCCAATCAGTGCGGCCAATCAGTGCCCATCACTGCCTCATCACCAGTTTCACTTATCAGTGCTGCCTGCCAGTGCCTATGAGTGTTGCCCATCAGTGCAGCCTCATCAGTGCCTCCTGATCAATGCCCACCAGTGCTGCCTCATCAGTGCCACCTATCAGTGCCACCTCATCAGTGCCCATCAGTGCAACCTATCAGTGCCACCTATCAGTGCCCATCAGTGCCACCCATCAGTGCAGCCTCATCAGTGCCTCCTAAACAGTGCCCACCAGTGCTGTCTAATCAGTGCCACCTAGCAGCACCCATCAGTGCTGCCTCATTAGTGCCCATCAGTGCCACCCATCAGTGCAGTCTCATCAGTGCCTCCTGATCAATGCCCACCAGTGCCGCCTCATCATTGCCACCTATCAGTGCCCATCAGTGCCGCCTCATCAGTGCCCATCTGTGCAGCCAATCAGTGCAGCCTATCAGTGCTCATCAGTGCCACCTCATCAGTGATCATCAGTGAAGGAGAAAAATTACCTGTTTGCAAAAAATGTTAACAAAATATGAAAAACTTTTTTTTTAGTCTTTTTTTGTTTGTTTATCAAAAAATAAAAAGCCCAGTGGTGATTAAATACCACCAAAAATAAGCTCTATTTGTGTGAAAAAATTGGTAAATATTTCATATGGGTAGAGTGTTGCATGACTGCGCAATTGTCATTCAAAGCGTGACAGCACTGAAAGCTGAAAATTGGCCTGGGCAGGAAAGGGGTATAATTGCCTAGTAAGCAAGTGGTCATTTAATAGTAAAAATAATACAGATCAGGAACGTAGTCAAAAACAGAAACCAGGGTTAGGAAGCCAAGATGGTAATCAGACGAGCCGGGATTGGGAAGCCGAGAATTAGGAACCAGAAGAAATGTTAGCCAGGCAAAAGTCATAACAGGAACACTGCAGAGACACGCTGGATATGCTGACCAGGCAAAGGCACGAAAGGAATGAGCAAGGCAGTTTAAATAGCCAGAAGGGGCTGTCTGTAGGCTGAAATATTGCGACAGATAATGGTACCCAGGTGAGTCACTGAGGGAACAATGAGTGGTTGGTAATTAACTGACAGCTGAGCACCCTTGAGCACTGAGAGCTGCTATAAGCCCAGCCCTGACAGTATCCCCTCCTTAATGACCCCTCCACCTCGTAGGGGTACCAGGCTTGAGAGGAAAACATCTATAGAAAGCACGGAGGAGGGCAGGATCATGTACATCCGAGGATGAGACCCAAAAGCGTTCCTCTGGACTGTAACCCTTCCAATGAACAAGGTACTGTATGTGGCCACGAAACCTATGGGAGTTAATGATAGATTGTATCTCATACTCCTCATTGTTGTCAACCTGAACAGGGAGAGGACATAGTACTGAGGTAGAATAGCGGTTGCACAACAAAGGTTTTAATAAGGAAACATCAAATACGTTAGAAATACACATGTTGAAATGAAGATCTAATACGTAGGCCCCTGGGTTGATCCCTACCTCGTATGGGTACCAGGCTTGAGGGGAAAACAACTATGGAAAGCACGGAGGAGGGCAGGATCATGTACATCCGAGGAAGAGACCCAAAAGCGTTCCTCTGGACTGTAACCCTTCCAATGAACAAGGTACTGTATGTGGCCACGAAACCTATGGGAGTTAATGATAGATTGTATCTCATACTCCTCATTGTTGTCAACCTGAACAGGGAGAGGACATAGTACTGAGGTAGAATAGCGGTTGCACAACAAAGGTTTTAATAAGGAAACATCAAATACGTTAGAAATACACATGTTGAAAGGAAGATCTAATACGTAGGCCCCTGGGTTGATCCTGCGGTGAATGTGGAAAGGCCCAATATACTGCAGCACCAGTTTTAGTGAGGAAACATGGAATCCGAGGTTACAAGAAGACAGCCAGACCCTCTCCCCAGCTTGGTAGGAGGCGCAGGTAGGCGTCATTGGTCAGCATGGAATCCGGACCTCTCTCTGACATGTTGCAAGGATTCTTGGACCTGCATCCAAGTGGAACGGAGTTCACAAAATTGTTCCTCTAATGCAGGTATTCCTTGTGATACAAATGTGTCAGGCAACAAGGATGGCTGGAACCCATAATTTGCCATAAACTGAGACAATCGGTAAGCAGCATTGATGGTGCTATTGTGAGCAAACTCTGCCCAAGGTAACAGGTCTGACCAGTTGTTATGGTGGTCAGAAATATAGGAACTGCTCCAAGGCTTGGTTGGTCCGTTCTGCGGCCCCATTGGACTGCGGGTGATATGCTGAAGGGAAGGAAGGCTGAATCCCCAACTGTGCATAAAAGACTCTCCAAAAGCTGGACACAAACTTGCTACCCCTGTGCGAGATAATAACTTTAGGTAACCCATGTAACCGTAAGACCTGTCAAGCGAAATTTGATGCCAGTTCTTTGGATTTCGAAAACCCTGGGAGTTGGGTAAATCCACAATAAAATCAATAGACAAGTGGGTCCAAGGCCTATCTCCACTGGGTGAGAGTTGTAGCAGGGCCAACTGGAAGGTATTGTGGTGTTTTATTCTAAACACACAAAAGACAAGCAGCTATGAAGGTGATTACATCAGCGCGGAGACTAGGCCACCAGAATTGTTGAGACATAGGTCTGGAGCAAACTAGTGCAGAGATTCTCAGAGACAAAGCAAAGGTCATGAGGTTTTTCAGGAGGAGAATGGATCTGGGAGGCCAGAATTTTCTCACCCAAAGGTGAAGTGAGACTAGAGCAAATAGTGGTAAAATGCGATCCGGAGGTATCACAGGAGTAGGGATGAGCTTGATAATCGGGTCGAACATCAGGTGTTCGCCTGTTCACCAAACAGCGAACATTATGGAGCGTTCACGGGAAAATTTGAGGGCAACGGAACGCCCCTTAATGCACTGCGAGATCGCAGTGCATTGTTGTATGATGATTGGCCAAAGCATGCACCTGACCTGCATGCTTTGGCCAATTCCAGCGCGCTCTGCTAAGAAAGCCATAATTGACCAAAGGTAGGGTGCCTTTGGCCAATCATGGCTCAGGGGGACTAAATCCACGCCCCACACTATATAAGGCTGCTTACACGGTGGCCGTGTCTAGTGTTGTTAGCATGGACAGAGAGATAGCTTTATTTAGATTTAGCAGGCAGGTTATTCAGTTATTGGTAGTGTGCATATAGCATAGACTATATATTCAGTGTTTACTCTATATTCAGTCAGTGCATTAATATATTTATACAGTCTCATACATATATATATATATACTCTGCATCCACTGTAGCCTATATCTACAGTGCATTCTGTGGTGTACTGTTTCTAATACAATTTAGGCAGTTGAGCTACTGTCCTGTCCTGGATCCAGCGTGCTTTCTGAACACACATTCAGCGCTGCTGGAGGGTTTATAACGGATCAAAAAGTGCGCCTGTCCACAGGCTCTGTTGATAGGCTCACATTCATAAAAATGAATCAGTCTTGGATCAGCAGCTATCAAGCACCTGATGCTGATGTAACTGATTGAATTTGCTATAGATGTGGGATCCCTTGAAGACTGCCTATGCTGACTATCCTATTCCTCCTCAATATTGATGATGCTAGCTTCCAACAATATTTTTGGTTTAGGGCACCACCGCCACCACCCAAGGCCCAATTTTTCTGCCCCTGTTTAACAGGTGCATGTAATTACAATTCTTGATATAATATTTCACAGCAGGGCCCATTCCTGCGCTCAACAAGAGTATCTGTGAGGGCTTACAGTGTTGTGGCACCACCACTGCCCAAGGCCTAATTTTTCTGCTCCTGTTTAACAGGGGCATGTAATTACAATTCTTGATATAATATTTCACAGCAGGGCCCATTCCTGCACCCAAAAAGAGTAACTGTGAGGGCTTACAGTGTTCTGGTACCACCAACACCTAAGGCCCAGTTTCCTGCAGAGTATATAGGGCAGGTCGTATAGTATATATACTGCTATTCAGAGTATATAGTGCCCGGGGGCCTGGGGGACCCCGACGTCATTTAAAAAAAAATTGGGTGTGGGGTTCCTCTTATATCCATACCAGACTTTTTTTTTAATCAAATAGTTTTTTTTCATTTTTATCATGCTTATTTCATACAAAGATTTTAGCAAGGAGACAATAAACAAAGAAAATTACCAAATTACCATCATTACATTTCGTTTCTAGATGTACATATACAAGAAAAAAAAAAAAAGAGAGAATCTAACAAGACAAACAAACAACTAAACAAACCAACAACATACATACACCTCTAAATTAATTTCCAATTCCATTTATATTGTACAATTCTCAACTTCTTGATTTGTTGTGAGTCATTCTCCTCACCCCATCTGCCCCCCCTCCTCCTCTCTCTCACCAACCCCTCCACATGAGCCATAGTACAATAAATTACTTGGTTTAGGCCAATAGTACCATATTTTATTAAATTTTTGAGGGACTCCTCTATGTTTATATGCTAGTCTTTCTTTTCTTAATATATAATTTATTTTATTACCCCATTGCTTATGGGTTGGTGGGGTATTGGCAATCCACTTTTGTAAAATGAGTTTACGAGCTACAGTAGATAAAGAGATCTAGTCCTCATTACATACATCTCTACAGATAGAACTCCATCTGAAATTATTCCCAAAATTGCTATTTTAGGGGTATTTGTTATTTCTGTCCGAGATATTGTATTCAAGGTCAAAAATACTTTCTTCCAATATCTACGGAGCTTGGGACAGTGCCAAAGCATGTGAATGAGGGAGCCATTGGATACAGAACATCGCGGACATAAAGGCGATGTGTATTTACCCCAAGCATATAATTTTTGTGGGGTATAGTGAGTTCTGTGTACAATAAAAAGCTGGGTCAATTGCTGAGATGGTGAAATAGATACCGCAGGTAAGATCTCCATAGCTCCTATCCACTCTTCTTCACTAAGATCTATCAGGTCTTTTTGCCAATGAATGAGACTCTTAGCCTGACCATCTGCTTTCTCTTCATTCAATAGGATATGGTAGAGGTCCCCTATTAGTCCTCTTTTCATGGGCCATACTGAAATTGCTTTCAGTAAAATCTCTGATGGACTGAATTGTAGTTGGAATATTAGAGCTTGGCTTTGCAGAGCGTGGCGAATTTGAAGATACTGATAAAAATTACCGTTTGATAATCGGAAACGATCATTCAGTATACTGAAGGGCAATAAAATATCCCCTTCAAATAACTGATAGAGAAGAATTAGCCCAGCCCTTTTCCATTCTGAGAATTCTGGTAATTTATTCAACTCAGATAAGCAATAATTATCCCATATTGGCATATATCCCTGTGGAAGACTTGTTAGTTGAAACGGGTCGGTCCAGCACCTCCTGCTTCCCACATTGCCATTTTATCTATTTTTGTGATCACTTTTTTATATGGTAATTTATTTTCAAATAAACCTACCTTGGTTGGCCTACGCCATGTGGAGCCCCTTTTTTCCTTGTTTCCCCATGCTGGAGTTTTTATGACTACATCTGGATCATCTTCATTGGTGGACGTGTTCGGCGGCTGTTCAAGCTCTGGGGATCTCCGTTTTCCATCTATACCATACTCCGTGCTGATTGGAGTCTGAGGCTTACAGGAGACCATCCAGTTTGGCGTCATCACTGGGGATCCAGTATCCCAAAGCCTTATAGACGCACTGCCGTATGGTTGGTGAGTCCAACAGATCCGGTAAGAGTATGCATTCTTTCACCTGAATGTTTATTTCTGCTCATCCTGGTCATCGGTACTTCTTCTCTCTTGGTTGAAGATTGAGGACCAAGTCCCCTACTGTTGGACACTTTAGCTATGGACATTTTCTTCCAGTTCCCCTTTGTGTGTACTTCTTATTATTATAGTTTTTGAGGTTCATCCACTTAATTCATTCACTGTTTCCTATTGCACTCATCCCGTTTACATGTCTGGATGTTTATAGGCATTTATTACTTTTATTATTTTCACTCTTAGCACTACACTTATTGCTTGCATTTGTATTAGACTTGGTTTGTTTGTGTGTTAGCAGCTTTTTGTTTATTTATTGGGTTTAACGAAGTATTTTCACCCTTTTACGCATTCAATAGGATATGGTAGAGGTCCCCTATCAGTCCTCTTTTCATGGGCCATACTGAAATTGCTTTCAGTAAAATCTCTGATGGACTGTATTGTAGTTGGAATATTAGAGCTTGGCTTTGCAGAGCATGGCGAATTTGAACATACTGATAAAAATTATTATTTGATAATCGGAAAGGTTGGAAATTTTCTCTTCTCATAGAATTTATGGGACACTATTCACTGTACTAGCAGTAATGGCTTAAATTGAGACATTATTACATTCTGTATAGGGTCTTGGTTATCTAGCTCCTCCCATCCACACCACTGTTGGAGTTGTGCTGCCATGAAGTATAGTCTTGAGTTAGGGACCGCTATTCCCCCTCTATCTTTTGGCTGTTGCAGGGTTTCAAGCTTAATTCTTGGTTTGCCATGTTTCCATATAAGGTCTCTAAAAGTCGCATCTATTGTCCTAAATAATTTTAATGTCAACCAGACTGGGCAATTGTGCAGTAAATATAGCAATTGGGGCAGCCACACCATTTTCAACAAATTTGCCCTCCCTATCATAGTCAATGGAAAATTGCCCCAGGTTTTACTTTGTTGCTTAAATTTAGCTACAAGAGGAAGTATATTTTGTCTAAATAGTCCTTGACAATTGGGGTAATTATCACCCCTAAATACTTGAATGATGAGATTAGGGATGAGCCGAACACCCCCCAATTCGGTTCGCACCAGAACCTGCGAACGGACTGAAAGTTTGCGCGAACTTTAGAACCCTATTAAAGTCTATGGGACTCGAACGTTCAAAATCAAAAGTGCTAATTTTAAAGGCTAATATGCAAGTTATTGTCTTAAAAAGGGTTTGGGACCCGGGTCCTGCCCCAGGGGACATGTATCAATGCAAAAAAAAGTTTTAAAAACTGCTGTTTTTTTGGGAGCAGTGATTTTAATGATGCTTAAAGTGAAAAAAGAAAGTGAAATATTCCTTTAAATATCATACCTGGGGGGTGTCTATAGTATGCCTGTAAAGTGGCGTGTGTTTTCCGTGCTTAGAACAGTCCCTACACAAAATGACATTTTTAAAAGAATAAAAGTCATTTAAAACTGCTTGCGGCTTTAATGTAATGTCGGGTCCCGGCAATATGGATGAAAATCGGTGAGACAAACGACATGGGTACCCCCCCCCCCCGAGTCCATTACCAGGCTCTTTGGGCCTTGCATTGATATTAAGGGGAACCCTGCACCCAAATTAAAAAAAGGAAAGGCGTGGGGCCCCCAGGCCCTATGTACATTGAACAGCAGTATACAGGCGGTGCAAACAAGACAGGGACTGTAGGTTTGTTGTTAAGTAGAATTTGTAAGTGTGGCTCCAGCCAAAAAATCTATTTTTAAGCTTTTTGGAAAACATAGGGAAGGGTTATCATCCCTGTAACATTTGTTTTGCTGTCTGTGCACATCTTCAGAAGATTTCACCTCACTTTCTGTCCCAAGGACAAATGTTTTTTAAAAATGTGGGGTTTTTAGTGAAACAAGGATTGGTGATAAAGCATCAGTGAAGAGGAGACACATTTTTCCCATATTAACTATTACAGGAGAGAATTTCTCTTCCTAGGGGTAGATTTCATCTCACTTCCTGTTGTCTCCTTCCGTTTGCAAGTAGGAGTCGTTTGTAAGTTGGATGTTTGAAAGTAGGGGCCTGCCCTATATACTCTGCAGAAATTGGGGCCTTAGGTGTTGGTGTTGCCATAACACTGTAAGCCCTCACAGTTACTCTTGGTGGGCACAGGAACGGGCCCTGCTGTGAAATATTAGATCAAGAATTGTAATTGCATGCCATTGTTGAACAGTGGTAGAAAAATTGGGCCTTTGGTGGTGGTTGTGGTGGTGCTGGTGCCACAACACTGTAAGTTCTCACAGTTACTCTTGGTGGGCGCTGGAACTGCCCCTGCTGTGAAATATTATATCAAGAATTGTAATTACATGCACCTGTTGAACAGGGGCAGAAAAATTGGGCCTTTGGTGGTGGTGGTGGTGGTGGTGTTGCCACAACACTGTAAGCCCTCATAGTTACTCTTGGTGGGCTCAGGAAAGGGCCCTGCTGTGAAATATTAGATCAAGAATTGTAATTACATGTCCCTGTTGAACAGGGGCAGAAAAATTGGGCCTTAGGCACTGGTGCCACAACACTGCAACCCCTCACAGATGCTATAGTTGGAGCGCAGGAATGAGCCCTGCTGCAAAGTATTGCATCAAAAATTGTAATTATACACCCCTGTTAAACAGGGGCTGAAAATGTGGGCCTTGGGCACTGGTGCTGGTGCCACAACATGCAACTCCTCACAGATACTCTAGTTGGAGCGCAGGAATGAGCCCTGCTGCAAAGTATTGCATCAAAAATTGTAATTACACGCCTTAACAGGGGCTCAAAAATTGGGCATTGGGCACTGGTGCTGGTGCCACAACACTGCAACCCCTCACAGACACTCTTGTTAAGCGCAGGAACAAGCCCTGCTGTTAAATATTTGATAAAAAATTGTAATTACATGCCCCTGTTAAACAGGGGCAGAAAAATTGGGCCTTGGCCACTGGTGGCAGTGCCCAGAACCAAAAATGTTCTTACAAGCTATCAGCAGGAAAATTGAGAAGGAAGAGGATTGTCACTCAGCATAACAGGATAGTCACTCAGCATCAGCATAGGCAGTCTTGAAGGGATCTCACATTAAAAAAATATCAATCGGTTACACAGCATCAGGTGCTTGGTAGCTGGTGATCCAAGACTGATTCATTTTTATGAAGGTCAGCCGATCGACCGATTCGGTGGACAGGTACACCCTGTTACAAAGCCTCCAGCAGCACTGAATGTGCGTTCCGAAAGAACGCTGGATGCAGTACAGGCCAGTAGCTCAACTGCATACTGTGCAAGCTCTGGCCAGTGATCCATCCTCCTGGGATGGATCAATGGCCAGAGCTGGCCATGGATCACCTGGGAAAGGTGTCCAAGTCTGTGTCACGGAACGTCCTACACTCCGCTTGAGTGCTCCCGTCAGTATACCACTTCCTTGTAGTCTGGATACAGATATTCAGATATTCCAACCTCTCTGAGCACAAAACAAGGCGACACTTGCTTGTTGCTAACATGGACTGACTTTTTATTTGAGATCTCACACAAATATATACACAGCAGAATGACTCAAACCTAACCTAATTAACATGAGCTAATTAACTAATCATTTATCCAGACCAGATGACTCAGAGACATGACCTGTAGGACACAGACTTGTGGGCACCGAGCTTCACACAGTAGTATAAACACAATAGCAGGAGCTAATTACAATTAACAATACAAACAACAATCTCCCTCCTCCTCAGCCTAGATTGTTCGTCTCCTAGCCAGTCCTGGTGGCTAATGTGATCAGCTCATTCAATTAACACAAATTACCATAAACATCAACACAGAGTTAATTAGAACAAACAACAATGAGTTGAATGCCCTTAGAACCTGTGGTAAGCCAGGTTAGTCAAAACTCATTTACATTAAACACATTATAGCTGACATCAGACAGGTGAGTGGAGTTGATGACATTAGCATCTTCTCACAGTATGAGTCCCGACAGTATGACTCAGTCACTATTGCTACTATGGCAAATACAGGGTCCCCAGAGTCTGTGTGTCCTGGGGGACAAGGACCCGAAGCCAAGGTAACAACACCTCAAGGGTACCCCAAATGCCAGGGCCCATAATCTGTAAGCAAGAGGCTCACATTTAGTCCCCTCCAAAAGCCTCTATCCCGGGTGAGTCTGTCACATTTCTCCCCCATCAAAAGTTGACTAACACGGTCCCAGACCTCCACCTGGTCTGGACATGCGTTAGTCAGGCAGAGTGAACTCACAAAGTCTGTCCGCATGATCTCCTTTCTTGGCTGAAAGGAATAGTTGACCTCAGTAGGTGTGAGGCAGAGGTCATTGACTCTCTGTCCGTCTGTCAGTGCTTCATCTGGGTGGTGTTTACCATTCCATGGCTTGGCCTGTTGCTGGGCAGAGGGGCCCACTGTCCCAGTTCCCTGAAGCTGAGAAGAAACTGTAGGTGCTAGGCAGAGGTCAGCAGTGCTCTGCCCTGTTGCCAGCGATTCAGCTGGGAGTAGCATCTCCACTACATCAGCTTGTCGCTGGAGAGAGGGGCCAACTGCCCCGGCTCCCTGGAACTCCACAGTTGTTGCTGGTGCTGGGCAGAGGTTGGTAGCACTCTGCCCTGTTGCCAGCACTTCTGCTGGGGACTCCGCATCCTCCTCTCCGGCTAACCATTGGGGCAGGAGGCTGGCTTCCTCCACTCCCAAACTGTGTAGCTGCCATTGGGGAGGTGAGTCGGTTGCTTCCTTTTCCATTCCCTTATCTGGCTGCTGGGACGACATGTCAATGGTACTGTCTCCCAGGTGCACTGATCTTTGCTGGGGAGGAAAGTCCGCTTCCTCCACCCTGGCCAACTGTTGGGAAAGGACAACACACACCTCCTCTCCCTTCTCCCCCTGTATCTGCTGCTGGGAAGTGATTGCCACCTTCTCACCCTGAGCCTCCGAAACTGCCACAGATGTGGGGCAGAGGTCTTGGACCCTCTGTCCGTTTCCCAGCACTTCTGCTGGGGGTTTGCTAGGTGGTTCTTCCTCTACAGAAACGTCTATTAAATCCCCAGTCTCTGGAATTGATGTCTGGGGATATAGGTTCACCATCTCCTGTCCATGGAACCCAGAAGATGTTATCAGTGCTGGGCAGAGGTTAACAGAGCTCTGCCCTGTTGTCAGCACTTCAGGTTTGGGAACGGCAATCTCCAGATTTTCCACTGCCGATTCTCTTGTATGCTGCTGAACGTGTTCTAGCAGTTTCCTGTATGCCCTTTCCAGGTGCTGTTCCTTCCTTAGCAAATGGTCCAGATCAGGTTTAAGCTCTGAAACCCCTGCAAGACCGAGCATAGCCTCTCTATAATCTCGCAGGTCCTCAAGGGAAGGTTCCCCTTCATCGCCAAACACAAAACGATCTGTAAGGCTCTCCCACAGCAATCCAGGGCCGCCAAAGTCATATCCCTCCAGAGAGCATTCTGTTATCTCCCCTAAATATCCCTCCTCTGCATGCCATTGCAGAGCCCGATAACTATTGTCCAGCTCTATCTCCTGCTGGACCAGCCTGTCCAACTCAGTCACTCATTGCTCCTGGGGCCGCTCTCCCAGGAATGCCATCCGCAATGCCCGTTGGTCACTGGCCCGTTGCTCTTGGGTTGGAAAGCACTTGCCCTGTTTTATACCAGCGAGCTGGAGGGCTCCAATGCAGAGCTCCACCAGAATTTGCTGCCTGAGCTCCAGGTATTCATCCTCAGACACAGTCCTGGTGTATGTTGAAAGGATGATCCGCAGCAGCCCCGGGAACTCTGATGCCAGGTCCATATCTCCGCTGGGGTGACTGAAGTCTGCTATGCTGATCTTGGATCCAGGTGGAGGTTTAGATTTCCCAGACTGCAGGAAGCTTTCCCGCTGCTTGCCACCAATGTCACGGAACGTCCCACACTCCTCTTGAGTGCTTCCGTCAGTATATCACTTCCTTGTAGTCTGGATACAGATATCAGATATTCCAACCTCTCTGAGCACAAAACAAGGCGACACTTGCTTGTTGCTAACATGGACTGACTTTTTATTTGAGATCTCACACAAATATATACACAGCAGAATGACTAAAACCTAACCTAATTAACATGAGCTAATTAACTAATCATTTACCCAGACCAGATGACTCAGAGACATGACCTGTAGGACACAGACTTGTGGGCACCGAGCTTCACACAGTAGTATAAACACAATAGCAGGAGCTAATTACAATTAACAATACAAACAACAATCTCCCCCCTCCTCAGCCTAGACTGTTCATCTCCTAGCCAGTCCTGGTGGCTAATGTGATCAGCTCATTGTATTAACACACATTACCATAACCATCAACACAGGGTTGATTAGAACAAACAACAATGAGTTGAATACCCTTAGAACCTGTGGTAAGCCAGACTAAACTCATTTACATTAAACACATTATAGCTGACATCAGACAGGTGAGTGGAGTTGATGACATTAGCATCTTCTCACAGTATGAGTCCTGACAGTATGACTCAGTCACTATTGCTACTATGGCAAATACAGGGTCCCCAGAGTCTGTGTGTCCTGGGGGACAAGCCAAGGTAACAACACCTCAAGGGCACAAAAAAAAACCAAGAAAAATAGCCCTGGGACTTTCGGGGTCTTGTGGGTATATCTGGACGTTCAGCACGGTTGGGATTCTGATTCATTACTTGGCGATTGGATAGAGCGGTCACATCTCTAAGAACAAACTGACAACCATTGGATGTTTTTCACTCCTATTGAGGTACAACTTTTTTACTTTCCTGACACCCATTGGGTTTGTTACATTGTTTTTATACACATGTAATACTATATCATTCTACATTGCCCCGTAGTCTCTCTGCCCATACCAGTTTTATAACCATGCATTCATGCATTTACTATATTCCATATCTCAGTTAGCTTGTTCATACCAAGATACTCTTATAACCTTAATTCACTCACTTACATCTTTATGTATATATAAATTAAAGCTTAGAACCCTATACAATAAGTTCATTTTGCAGTTATGATGCCCTCTGATATATATGCATCCTTGCAGACATTTTTCAGACACAATGTTAAGGGGCTAAGTGGAGACCGCAGTGAGAAATACCCCTATCCAGTCCGTGCTGATCCTCCGGATGTTCCCCTATTGTGGCCTTGTTTTGTTCCGCCTCCTCAGCTCCCGAGCTGGATGCATTACACTGCTGCCATCTCGATATCCAGCGTTTGGCGATTCATCTCAGACTCCGGTAAGTATGAGGTCTCTGCATCAGGCCTCTCTTGCTAACCATTCCATCTGCCCCCATTTACCAACCACATACATTTATTGATCTTATTACTTACATTGCAGATACAACATTCATGCATCCACCCCTGAAGAGCGAGCAGGGTCTTGCGAAATGCATAGGGCTTTATTGATGCTTATTTTATGCCGGTACATGCTGGGTATTATTGATGTCTGCATTATGTTTACATACTTCCCTGTCCACATGTATGTACATTTTATCTTATTTTGTATGTGTACTTACTGACCCAGCAATTTTCAAGTTTTATTGTTGCTCATTGATGTATAACATTTGTAATAAATCTTTGTATATTTACGTTCATCTGTGTTGTGTACATTGGCTATTATGCCTGGTAACTCACAATCATTGTTGTTACCGCTCAGTTACATAACATTTTGAAATGAATAAATTGATTTTGTCTCAGTGTTCACTGTGGACATTGGCTAAACCTCTCTCACCTCATCTAAAGTCCCAGGGCTATTTTTCTTGTTTTTTTGTGCACTATTAGGGATGGAGGTGTCAGAGGGGTCACACCAGACCTTAATCTTCCTTTTTTTGACAACACCTCAAGGGTACCCCAAATGCCAGGGCCCATAATCTGTAGGCAAGAGGCTCACATTCAGTCCCCTCCAAAAGCCTCTATCCCGGGTGAGTCTGTCACAGTCTGATCTTGCCCCTAGGTAATCCTGCACCATGTGAATCAGATGCTGGCGATGGATGCTGGAACCGATCAGACCTTGGGGCCGCAGACTAAAAAATTGTCTGAACGCATTGGTCAGACGGCCACCTTCTCCACTGCTCCTTCTGTGACTGACCGAAGCCTCAGCAACACGTTGTCCAGGAGGACCAGGAAATTGTAACCTCCCAGGCTCTGGAAACGCGTTGCACAAACCTTTTTGCAAGGCCCCCTGAAGATGTTTCATACTCTGCTCCCTCTGCGATGGCAAGATAAGGTCCGCAACCTTACCCTTGTAATGTGGATCAAGGAGGGTTGCCAGCCAGTAATGATCCCTCCCCTTGATACCATAAATACGAGGATCCTTCCGCAGGCTTTTCAGGATCAGGGAGGCCATGCAGTGTAGGTCTGCTGAGGCATTCAGTCCAGAGTCCTCTGGGTCACTAAGGATGACATGATCCGCAGCCACCTCCTCCCAGCCACGTACAAGTCCATGGGTTTCTTCGGACTGTAAATGATCCCTTGAAGACTGCTGCTGATGCTGAGTGCCAGGCTCCACCTCCATGCTGACACAATCCTCCTCCTCCTCGTCCTCTTCCTGTGTGATCGGCGGGCACGCAGGAACACTGTCTAGATAAAGGGGGCCTTGAGAGGTCCTCTTCTGCCTCAAGTGCCCTGTCCATTATTCCACGCAGCGTGTGCTCCAACAGGTGGACAAGAGGGACAGTGTCACTGATGCATGCATTGTCACTGCTCACCATTCTCACTAATCCTGCTCACCATCTACCAAGTGGTACTACTTAGCAAAGTGTACAATTGTTACATACATTCATCAAAATGTCCATGAGGGAGGAGGAGGGGGGAAGGAGAGGGGGGTTGGAGGAAAACGTTTGATGAATGTATGTAACAATTGTACACTTTGCTAAGTAGTACCACTTGGTAGATGGTGAGCAGGATTAGTCAGCCACTATCTGAAGGAAATCATTCACGCAATATTTTCATATATTTTATTAATATTATTTATGTTTTTGTTTTTTCGGGATAAAGTGTTTTGGAAATTCAAGTCATCCCAAAAACCTCACACTGATCTATTAGCAGGTGATAAGCATAGAGGTATGGTACCTTGCCTGACACCAGAATAGCGCCACACCAACATCTGACTTTCTTCCAGCACAGCTTTTTCCACTTAGGTGGAAATTGCATCTGTGGAGAAAGCAATTCTGAGCTATAGTTGCATTTATCTCCACTGCGCGGATTCACCATTACTCTTCTATTCATCCAAGCTTGCTTTTTAAAGTTCCGGTTTTTCATTTAGAGGATCCCTGCTTGTATTATAGGAGTGGACTATATATTTACCTATCTATTTATCCACTGTATTTATTCACAGGAGGTCTGTTTATTTATCAATTATACACATTCACTTGTATTTAAATTTGTATTATATTTTATGGGATTTATGAATTTTAGCACCTAGTGTGATATTAATTGGTTAATAACAGCGCAATTATTTATTTTCATTTATTCACGTATTTGTATAGTTCACATATTTATTGCAGCTTTATTATTTGGGCATCTTTTAATATATTCTCACATAATTTGTTCCACTTCAGCGTTTTAGTAAATTTATCACTATTACAATTGCCTTCACTCAATACCACTTTAGCAGCAGTTATGGATATTTTTAATTTTATGGAGAATCGCACGGTGGTATTAGAAGAGGTCTTTACTACTAATACTAGTATTGACACCGGGGATTTAGATACCAATTTTAGGAAGTTTGGACATTTAATGGAGAAAAAAGTAAGCTTGTGGTGGGACATTATAACTCATGAACAGTACATTAAGGAAAATATTGTACCCAGAAGATTGAGATGGGATATTCCCATCAATGATGGTATTATTGATGAGGATGGAGTCAGTGAATGGTACAAATTCTTTATGAGAAAGGCATGGAAGTACTGCAGTTTTTAGCAAAAAGGAAACAAAGAAAAGTTGCGATGATAAATCAACAAATCGCAGAGTGCAAAATTGCATTGGAGGTTCACAAAGATACACCATCTTTTGCTACACTCACAAACCAGCTAAATAAAGTATTGGAAAGGAAGGACATAGAAATTAAACAAAGAAAAAGAAGAAAATACCTGAGAGATACTAACGATTATAAATTACAGCAAAGCTATAAATGGCAATTGAACCTGAAAGAAGGCAAAACTGGTTCCACAACCTCTTCTCCAGAAAGAGAGGTATGAATAGTAACCCCAAACAGGGATCAAAGATACAGATCCCCGACTAGACGTTATGAGGATAATACAGAGAGACAACACAGAGTTAATGCGGATGGGCCACCCAGACAAAATGAACATAACGGACCCAGAACACCTAAACCATGGTGGCAACACAAAAACACCAACCCCAAACCATGGAGCAAATCCCCAAAAAAACCTTTCTGGAAAAATAATGGGAGAAATAAAAAACCCAGTAGCCACCAGAATGGTCAGTATGATCATTCAGATAGCAGGGGTTATGATCAACAAAATGGACAATACAACAATGAACATTTCAATTATCCAAGTTATAGACATCAGACGCAGGATAACCATGGAAGACCTGAATATAATTATTAAACAAAACTCATATTATTATCATAATGACAGACAAGATGGGAGAGAGCGTCGCCAATATCAGTACCAACATGACGGTGATCGAGGACGATATGATTATTATCAATATGGACCTAGAAATAGTCCTATCCAAACCCAAAATCGATATGAAGCACTGAGAGATCATAGGGATTCTAACTCATCTATACCTTTTTTAGACCAACGCAGGAACGAAACTCCCCCTCGGCAGGACAGAACCACCAATGCAAGAAGTCCAAACGTAAGAGGGGATGCAGAGGAGGACACAAGAGCCAAGAGAAAAAGAGAGTAGTGGGCGAAGGAATATACAACATTAGTGGAGTGGATCTCACAAAAAATGAATTATCGCTATTGGATAAAGGCCTTAAGTATGCACCGAAACGGAATTTGGACAAATTCAGCCTATATGTGGATATTCAAAAATATACAAGAAAGCTAAATATCAATAAATATATGCTGAATCAAACAGTGGCTATCAGCTCAGAAAATAGGGGAACCATTAATACACCAGGAAGAGTCATGCACAGCCAATTGAGGAACAAATCCCTTTTTAATCCCCCAGTCCATAACAATCAACATATTGAGGTTTTTAACAAAATGGTGACACAGGAAGTTGACAAACTAAAAATTAGAAGAATGAAAGACCCTCAGGTTATTAGAAACGGAATAAAAGAATTGGAAGAGAACAAAAAAGTGGTATTAAGACTGGCTGATAAAGGTGGTGCAATTGTGGTCTTAACCTAAGAATATTACAACAATGAACTCCAAGAATAACTAAATGATACAAACATCTACATAAAACTGAAAGGTAATCCTACCTGAGAATATAAAATTGAATTACAAGAATTAATCAAGAAAGGTAGTATGAAAAGCATACTAACCAAGAAGGAGGAGACTTATCTTGTCCCTGACACGTGTAGGGTACCTATTATATATACAGTGCCCAAGCTCCATAAAAACCAAGCCAAACCCCCTGGACATCCCATCATAAATGGTATCCAATCGATCAACTCAAGATTAGGGAAGTATGTGGACAATTTTCTACAACCATTAGTCCCATTCACACCAGCCTACCTAAGGGACACCAAACACTTAATCCAGGAATTAAATAAAGTTTTCATTCAGCCAAACCAAAATTATATGCTGATCACAACAGATGTATCATCACTTTACACGAACATAGGTCATGAGGATGCTATTGCAGCATAAAAATGGGCCATGAATAAGTATAGCAATTTAATTTCTAAGCAAAAGAGATTTATCTTAAGATGTTAAGCATTTGGTTTAGAGCACAATTATTTTTGGTTCAATTCGGATTTTTACAGGCAGCTAAATGTTATTGGTATGGGAGCTAAATACGCTCCGAGCGTAGCAAACATATTTATGGCTCAATGGGAGGAGGAAGCGATATACTGTAATACCCCCCCCCAACTAATAATGTACAGAAGATTCATAGATGACTGTATAATGCTGTGGAATGGAGAAGAAAAGCCCCTTATAGAATTCTTGGAAAAACTTAATAGAAATGAAAAAAACATAAAACTAACCTATGAAGTGAGCAAAAAAACACTACAATTTTTGGATCTAGATATAGAATTGACCACCAATGGAATTTTAACAAAAACCTTTTTAAACCAGTTGAAAGGAATAGTTTTATACCTGTAGATAGCTGCCACTTTGACCCCTGGCTTATAAACATACCAAAGGGGAAATTTATACGTTTGAGAAGAAACTGCACAGATAAAAGTATGTTCCTGGAACAGGCTAATAATGTTGGGGACAAGTTTATCCAAAAGGGTTACAATAAGGACTTCATTAAGGAAAAAATTAAGGAGGTGTCAGACATCACAAGGGATGAATTAATTCAAGATAAACCAAAGAAACAAACACAATATCAAGGTGTTCCAATGATTATGGATTTTAATATTCAACATCGACAGATCGAACATATTTTTAAAAAACATTGGCCACTCCTTCTAGCTGATCAACAATTACGTAAAATATTACCAGAAAAACCACGATTTGTCTACAGGAGGGCACCTACGCTGAGAGACATAATTGCCAAAAATGTCCTTGACCCCCCTAAAAAAATCACAAGAATTTACCTTTTTTCAAAGGAAAGGTTTTTTTTCCTTGTAAGCGGTGCTATGCATGTAAGAACACCAAACAAAATGGTCAAAAATGCACCAATTTTAAATCGACCAGTAATAGCACAGAATATCAGATCAAAGATTTTATGACATGCAGAACTGAGGGGGTGGTGTATGTATTACAATGCCCGTGCTCATTACAGTATGTGGGAAGAACGAAAGACCGATGTGGAAGCGCATCAGGGAGCACATACAAAATATTATTAAAGGCTATCCAAAGCACAGTGTTTCACACCATTTCTCAATATGCCATGAAAAAAATCCAGCACTACTAAAATTTTGGGTGATAGAAAAATATAAAACCTATTGGGGGTAGCAATCGAATAAGGGAAATAAGTAAACAAGAATCCAAATGGATATACAATATGGGTACACTCACGCCAATGGGGTTGAACATAGAGTTTGATCTTAATTGCTTCATAGCGGATTTTTAAACTCCACACTTTTAAAGTTTAAATTTTAAATTGTTTTATATATATATATATATATATATATATACATATATTTTTTTTTTATCTTCACCTTGATCCTAAGTATTATTTAGATATATATATATTTTAATTTTCATGTTTATGTCTATTTCTATTTGCATTTTTTATTTCTATTTTAATGAATAAGAGCTATGATTCATTGTAGGTTATTGTAATAAGTATGGCGGGCTACAAATTATTTTCTCATCAGCCTTGATGAGGGAGTGCTCTCACATTTGTTTAAATCTTTTATTTTATTTTATAATAATAATCATGGCTAAGGCTATCAGCCCGCTCTTATATACTTATTCAGCCTAAGTGAATTTAAACGTTGTATTAAAGAAGTTTAGTGTTAGTCTTTGTATGTAAATAAATTATATGTTACTTTGTTTAGTAATTCAAAATACCATGTATTCTTAAGATCGTTTAAATGGTATGATGATGCACTGACTCCCAGGGTTACCGTGGCAACCAGTACACATACTTTAAGTATCGCTCAGGGCTGTCACATGAGCACCCTTGAAAAAGTCATGTGTCGCAACGCATCGGGAAGAGGAGCCTGTGACATTCTCAGCAGTGCTAGCGGTGTCTGTGTGTGTGCACTGGAGGTGGATGAGGAGTTTTCAGCTCGTAGCTGGATGCAGCTGACCATTTATTTCGATGGGATCTTTTTAAATGGGGATATGTGAGTGAAATCATTTGTATTACATCATATCACTCTAGTTTAAATTCCTGCGCAATAGTTCTGTTTCCCGTTTTTATTTTCCATATCATGGATAGCCGTTGAGAGCTGGGATTTTCACCATTAATTACCGGCAGGGGAACGGTATCATTGAACTCGTCATTCATCCAAGCTTGCTTTTTAAAGTTCCGGTTTTTCGTTTAGAGGATCCCTGCTTGTATTATAGGAGTGGACTATATATTTACCTATCTATTTATCCACTGTATTTATTCACAGGAGGTCTGTTTATTTATCAATTATACACACTCACTTGTATTTAAATTTGTATTATATTTCATGGGATTTGTGAATTTTAGCACCTAGTGTGATATTAATTGGTTAATAACAGCGCAATTATTTATTTTCATTTGGTCTTTTAGGTATGCTCACTAATGAACTGCATGGCAGGTCGACATATGTCTGGTCAAGCATGTGGTGCTCAAGCGGGTGATGTTTTGGCAATGCGAGATACGGTTGAGACATATGTTGCAAATGGCAGCAGTGCGATCTGATACACTTGCCTCAAAAAAGGGCCACACCAAAGAACTTTTGGAATAACGTGCAGAGACAGCAGCACTCTGCACATGCGGAGCTCTGCGGTGTGATGCAGTCAGTGTGCTGCCCTTAAGCTGGCCCCTGGAGGGCATCTTGCCTCGTTGAAGATGTGCCTCCTCCTCCTCTCTCCTATCAGGCACCCATGTGGAGTCAGTGACCTCATCACCCCCTCCTTCCTCATCACTGGAGCAAACCTGGCAGTATGCTGCAGCTGGGGGAACATGACTGCCAGATTGCTGTCCTTCTTGGGCACCCCCTCTCTCTGGGCTCACGTTACTGCCTTCCTCTATCTGGGTACCATCATCGGAGCCTTCAAAATGCCGGGCATCCTCCTAGAGCATGTACCCAACACTGTGGTCAAACAGTTTGGGGGACTCCTCAGGAGGACATGGTGGGGCTAGGGAAGGAGTGACTGATGCCATTGAGCCAAGGGAAGAGGCCGCGTTGGCAGCTGCTTTGCCAGACAAAGCACCCTGAGCCTGGGTGAGAGAGGATGAGGAGGATGAGGACGGCTTAGTCATCCACTCTGCCAAATCTTCCGCATGTTGCGGCTCAACGAGGCCAGCTGCCGAAAAAAAGGACAATCCTGTCCCACGGCCACGTGCTGATGAGGATGCACCGTCTCCACAACCGGCACTGTTGCCTCTAGACACAGAGCCTGCTTGCCCTCTTTTATTGGCTTGTGACTGTCTGCCTCTCCTTGTTGGCCTTCCAGACATACTAATGGCCTGCAGTGAGATGTAGCTGCACAAAGCTGGTATGTATATGTATACTGATACTGCAGCTAGCAGAATCAACTGCCTGCCTGTAGTATTAGTAGTATGAGAACACCAGCAATTGTCTTCAGGTAGCTTTAGGTGCACAGTGTGCAGAGGACACAGTACACTAACTGTAAATACTGCAGCTGCCTGCCTGTGGTATTAATAGGATCAGAACACCAGCAATTTTCTTCAGGTAGCTTTAGGTGCACACTGTGCAGAGGACACAGTACACTAACTGTAAATACTGCAGCTGCCTGCCTGTGGTACTAATAGGATCAGAAGAACACCAGCAATTTTCTTCAAGTAACTTTATGTGCACACTGTGCAGAGGACACAGTACACTAACTGTAAGTACTGCAGCTGTCTGCCTGTGGTATTAATAGGATCAGAACAACAGCAACTGTCTTCAGATAGCTTTAGGTGCACACTATGCAGAGGACACAGTACACTAACTGTAAATACTGCAGCTGCCTGCCTGTGGTACTAATAGGATCAGAAGAACACCAGCAATTTTCCTCAGGTAGCTTTAGGTGCACACTGTGCAGAGGACACAGTACACTAACTGTAAATACTGTAAAAACACCTGCCTGCCTGTCAGTAGGAAGAGAATAACAGGAACAGATCTAGCTAAACTGGTTACAGTGTATGTATATACTGTATATATATATATATATATATATATATATATATATATATATATATATATATATATATATATATACACAACACCTAGGATGCATATATATATATATATACACAATACACTGTAAGCAGCTAACTGACTCGCTTGCCTACTCTATCTAACTTAAATCAAATGACACTGTCTCTCTGTCTATCTCTCTCTTCCGCAACACACTACACAAGGCCGCCACGCAGGCGGCCTTATATAGTGTGGGGCGTGTACTAAACCCCCTGAGCCATAATTGGCCAAAGCCACCCTGGCTTTGCCCAATTACGGCTCTCTGTACAGACGGGGCTGTGATTGGCCAAGCATGCGGGTCATAGTGCATGCTTGGCCAATCAACAGCCAGCAATGCACTGCGATGCCGCAGTGAATTATGGGCCGTGACGTGCCTCTCGAATTTGGCGCGAACGGCCCATAACATTCGCAATTCGACGAACGGTCGAACAGGCGATGTTCGAGTCGAACATGGGTTCGACTCGAACTTGAAGCTCATCCCTAGATGAGATGTACTTCATCTGATGGTTCTGGTGTGGGAGTTCCAATTGTATCGGATCTATAGGATCAATAGGCATTATTAGGAATCCTGAGGATGTACCGAAATTATCAATAAGTGAGATAACTTTAGACAGAGATTTATATGTATCCCCTAGAAACACTAGGGAATCATCTGCGAAGAGTGCTATTTTTTCCTCGCCAGTACATCTCCGAAAATATCTGGACAATCCTGAATAGCCTCTGCCAGGGGTTCTACGGCCAGTGCAAATAGGAGGGGAGACAAGGGACAGCCCTGCCTTGTTCCTCTCTTCAACAGAAAGGGTAATGAAGTGGATCCATTGATCTGTACTCTTGCCCTTGGTGAACTATATAGCAGTTGTATCCACTTTATAAATCTCGGTCCCATTCCAAATTGTTTTAGGCAGGTCCATAAGAAATCCCACTCTATACTATCAAATGCTTTGGCCGTGTCCAAGGACATAATGGCTCTATTTCCTGTATTATCTATTGGTAATTGTAAGTTTAAAAATAATCATCTGATATTATTAGCTGCTGACCTTTTGGAAATAAAACCTGATTGATCACAGTGTAATAATTTGCCAATATACTTTGAGAGCTTGGTTGCCATTACCTTTGCCAAAAGTTTAACATCTGATGTCAACAATGAGATTAGGCTATATGCATCAGGCCTAGTTTGATCTTTGCCTGGTTTCAAAACAGAAATAAATCACTGCTTCATTCATTGAAGGGGGTAAAAGCCTCACTTAATTAATAATTAAAAACTGTAATGCCACATACATGCGACCGGACTTACCGGCAGAAAATGTCCAATGGAATGATTCCGATAGTGTGTGGGCTTCATCTGACTTTTTCTTTCTAAAATTCTGACAGACCTAAAAATAGAACATGTTTCAAATGTTTCCGATGGAATCAGTTCCTATCAGGAAAACCGCTCATCTGTATGCTAGTCCGACGGACCAAAACCGACGCAAGGGCAGCTATTGGCTACTGGCTATTGAACTTCCTTTTTCTAGTCCCATCGTACGTCATTGTGTTCTAAACAATCGGACTTTGGTGTGATCGTGTGTAGGCAAGTCCGTTTCAGCGGAACTCCGTCCGAAAGACCGTCGGAGTCTATTCTGACGGAAAGTCCAGTCGTGTGTACGTGGCATTAGGAGATCAGGTAGTAACACATCACCATATGTTTTATATATTTCTCCTGGTAGGCCATCCGACCCAGGAGATTTATTATTGGATAGATTGGCCGATGCATTTCTCAATTCTTCCAATGTTATTGGTCTCTCCAATATCTCGCGCTCATCATCTGATAACATTGGCAAACTAATAGACTGGAAGAACTTTTTCATGTCCCCGTCCTGATCTCCTGTCCTGCTTTGATATAGCTCCTGATAGAAGGCTCAAAACACTTCCAAAATCTCTGGGGTATTATTAGTCTTCCCATGTTCAGAGGTTTGAATTTCAGTTATAAAGGAAGATGAACACTGTGCCATTAACACAGAGGCCAATATGTCCTGTTGCCTCTCCCTCCTCAAAATAAGGTTTCTGCAAGAAAAAAAAAATTATTTTCTGCTTTTTTAATGGCTACTTGTGCAGATTTTTCTTGGCTATTTATCCATTGTGTTTAAGTAGTTTTATTAGGGTTAGTTATATATAGTGCTTCTGCTTGCATAATATTGTCAGCAAGGGTTTTTTCCCATTTTCTAAATTGCTTCTTTTTTTTTTAAATTTGTGAGATAAGGAGGCCTCTAAGATAGGCTTTCTGTGCGTCCCAATAAATTAAGGGCGAGACAGTAAACTTATTTATTTGCTGAAATGTAATAAGCTCTGTTTTAATATCCTCTGGAGGAAAGAGTGAAATCCAATAAGGGTTCACCTTCCATAACCTAAAGAAGAGAAAGTTTCCCGCAGGGTAGGGTTTTTAGGCAGCAAATAATTAAGTAAAAATGTATGAAAAAATGGCCGTATTTATTTTACAAAAATAGTATCACATAAATATTTAAAAAGAAATGAGCTCCAGTAGGAAGTGCTTTCAGACTTATTGGGCTAAACATACATTTGCAGACAAAATTCCATAACAACATTGACCAACAAATGTCGAAATTAGGAAAGTGAGCCTGACGCGTTTCAACCCATATACCAAGGGTCTTCTTCAGAGGGTCAGGTGTATATATGTGATATAGTTACCCGACAATGTATGTCCAGCAAGGAAAAAAGGCCTCCCACATGGAGATTTAAAACCTGCTTTCTCTCTTTTCCCAAGGGGTCCTGGAACACCTCCACCGCCGCAGCAACCAGACATGGGGCAGTACCCCAAAGATGTGACTTATGAGAAGTCACACTAATAAATCGCCTCCCGCCAAGTCAATCAGTTGGTCAAAAAGCGGGCCACACCTGTGGTGAGAATCCAAATACAAATTCAGTTAGAGGCCCATAATATGTAAAGGAAGCTAGAAGATTGTTGGTCAATTAAATAATTAATTAACCAACTGGGGGGCATGAATCTCCATGTATACCATGAGTGTACATGGAGGCCTCCAACTATTCCAATGGTATGTATGTGAAGGATTATAAAAATAAATGTAGTGGAGGAATTATTTAATTAAAGCGGTTATATGGAGGGTTACAGTGGTATACAGCAGCTCCATTTAGACCAATGCGTGAAGATAATGGTGGGTGTAGGGTGATGGAAAGAAAGGTTTGATGATAGAAAAGCAAACAAAGTGCGGGGAAAAGGGGAAGGGGAGAAAGAGGATTTGTGTGAACATGCATGATAAGGTGAGAGTGAGGAGAGGTGAGTATGAGGTGCATGGACCAAGTGAGGTAAGTGACAATAATAAGTGAGGAACACTGACACAAATGACCAAGAAAATAAAGAAAAGTGCACCACAAAAATCATGTAGGAAACAAGGTGAACCTAAAAATTACCTAAAGGGTATTATGGCATGTATGAGGCTGCACAGTACTGCCCTATGTAGTCAGACTGTGGTTGCAGCTTGGCCCGGGATTGGCTGCAAGCTGTGTCAGGCTCCGTGGATCAGTGTCCAATGAGAGTCAACCAGTCTGAAATGTATACATATAAAAAAATGTCACTGCAGGTGATCAGCAACAGTAAAGAGTAAATATATTGGGCCAGAATGGTGCAAGAATCATACTGCTAAAGTGTACTTTAGGAGGAGCTGCATAAGCTTCAGACCCATCCAGCAAGAAAGAGCTAGAAATCCTGAATTCTTACCGCCCATATATATATATATATATATATATATATATATATATACTACTTCCTGGGACGTTTACTCGTTATTATGGATCCCCCACAGGTGTGTGCCCAGACGACCAATCGGGCCGTTGCAGGGGGCATGGCCGACATCCCGACAGCCGCTTGTGGCTTCCTCGGGATTCAGGAAGAACCAACGGCCCAGAAATGACGTCATCCTCGTGGCAATTGCGTGACGCTCCCGCGTCACGCATGGGGCCCCACGCATGCACCGTGACCGGGGACGTCCGAGGATGTTCTGGAACGCCACCGGCAAGGAGGAAGGATCCCCAATGCGGCAGCCGGTACCAGCCCGGGTGCCTGATGGGGAAGAAAGGGGGAGGAGCCGCAGGATGGTAACTGGCTCCTCCCCCTCTTGCCGGGAAGGCACATGAAAGGGGAACCCCCGACCCGGAAGCGGAAGCGGCAGCAGCTGAGGCGCCAGGCGTCCAAGGGGAAAAAGGAGAAAGAAGAGAACAAAAACATAATTTATTTTGAAATATAAAGGAATACACAAAAAAGTATAGAGAAATAATCAATATATGACAAGCATGGGTATGTTCTCCCAGGCCTGTACAATCATTCAGTTCACATATTATGCATTGAACCTCAGCGGCTGTACCTGCTGAGGCTACAGTATATATACATGAGACATCAATAAATGCAAGAAACATCAATCTCATACATTAATAAGCCTGCAAGATCAAAAAAACAAAAAACAAAAACATGATAAAATATAGTAACCCAAAATAGGGAAAAAGGGAGAAGGAAGGGAAAAGAATAACTAAAAGAACCCTTTGTTATTAAACAGTTATTCTGGGAAGATTGTATTATTGGGTTTTACCAGAAACAAAACCCTTGAGAAAGGGGGCAAAAGAGATGGCCTCATTTAATCCTGGAAAAGAGGTGGCATCCAATTTTAATATCCACCTCTGTTCATGTTGCAAGAAAATTTTGTTCCAATCACGGCCTCGATCCGGTACATAAATCCAATCGAGCGCGGCGAAGGATACTTTGGACATCTTGTAATCGTGCACTGCCACCACATGTCACCCAAGTGGTAGATAATGATTAAAGAAAAAAGTTCAGTGCGCTACTCAAATTAAAACCAAATAGTAATGTGATTATAAAGAAATGAAAAAATTATAGTTCATATGGAAAATGATGGTATCATAAACCGGAGGTGTGATTCCTCTTTAAGTCTTCAGTAAATCTTCTATGGATCTTCTAAGGCAGTGCAGAAATAGGAAAAGGGGGCTGCTTACCAGATTTGATGGATCCCCACCACAGAGATCATGCGAGCCTGAACAAACTCCTCTCGGGGTCAGGAACAGCTGGTCTTTGATTAGAGACAGACTTCCCTCCACGCCTGGTAGTTAAAATTTCAGAGGCGGCAATCAGGAACACTTTCCTCCATTAGCTGCTCCAGCAAGACCATTCCTAGCAGGAAATAGTGTATTTTAAAAGAAAAAGAGGCGCTTCATTGTGCAGTAGTTTAAAATGCTTTAATCCATGAATGGACAGCTGACATCAAAGCATTGGCAGGGTAAAACACCGTTTTGGATTTTTGGGACAATCCGAATGGGGCTGCTAACACTGCCACTATCCTCCAGGATGTGATCCCAAATCCATTTCCTGTGTCAACGATGCACTGAGGTATTTAAAGGTGTGGTGGTTGACGTCTGGCCATAGCCTCTTCTCCCAGTAGATGCCTGTTTAGGAGAAACGTAGCGTTGGGTGGAGCCAGAGGACCTGACGTCACCACACTCTCAGCTGATTGGCTTCGGCGTCAGCTGTGTTTTTTAATTGCAACGGCGTTTTACCCTGCCAATGCTTTGATGTCAGTTGTCCATTCATGGATTAAAGCATTTTAAACTACTGCACAATGAAGCGCCTCTTTTTCTTTTAAAATACACTATTTCCTGCTATGAGTGGTCTTGCTGGAGCAGCTAATGGAGGAGAGTGTTCCTGATTGCCACCTCTGAAATTTCAACTACCAGGCATGGAGGGAAGTCTGTCTCTACTCAAAGACCAGCTGTTCCTGACCCCGAGAGGAGTTTGTTCAGGCTCGCATGATCTCTGTGGTGGGGATCCATCAAATCTGGTAATCAGCCCCCTTTTCCTATTTCTGCGCTGCCTTAGAAGATCCATAGAAGATTTACTGAAGACTTAAAGAGGAATCACACCTCCGGTTTATGATACCATCATTTTCCATATGAACTGTAATTTTTTCATTTCTTTATATTCACATTACTATTTGGTTTTAATTTGAGTAGCGCACTGAACTTTTTTCTTTATACTGTACAAAACCTCATGTTCAAGGTTTTTTAGTTGCAGCACTCAGGATTATTTATGTTTCATATATTTGCGATTTTGTGTGTTTTTATGCACTTTCACTCATTTAATTTTCACATTGGTTTATCACAGTTGGGGGTAGCGCGGAACGTTTACCATATATTGTCCGGTAGATAATGATTGCCAATTTGCATATGATAGATGTGTTTGGATATTCGACGATGGAATTCTTGTTTCGTCTTACCGACGTAATATGCCCCACATTCGCATGACATAAGGTACACCACTCCTCTTGTCTGACAATTGGTGAAATGTGCGGGTTTAAACATTGTTCCGTTTGGAAGGCGGAATATTTTTTCCCGTCTTATATATTGGCAAAAAGAACAATGTCCACAAGGGAATGATCCAAAAATTGAACAGTGTTTCTGTCTTTTTTGTTCGTCCTTAAACTCACTTTGGACCAATTTGTCTTTCAACAAAGTAGCCCGTCTGATGGTAATCGAAGGGCTAGTTGGAATAAAGCCATTAACTTTCGGGTCATCCGTGAGTATGGACCAGTGTTTTTGGATGATGTTCCTGATCGCATTATGTTGCTTGGAGAAGCGTAGAATGATCCTTGTAGGATCAATACCAGGATCACCCCTCTTTTTAGATAGTAAATCACACCGAAATTGCGCGGCTGCTCTATTGAATGCCTTGCGTAGGCAGGAACGACTGTAGCCTCGTGCTAACAGTCTAGTTTGAAGATTAGTTCCTGCGCAATCGCAGGTATTGTCCATATGGTATGGACTTTTTTAATACTGTAGGATGAAAGCTATCTGCATGAAGTATTGTGTTTCCTGTGGTGCTTTTACGAAACAAAGTGCTGGAGATTTGGCCCTCAGGAGTCCGTCTCAATTGGACATCCAAAAAGGTCATCTGGTCATGATCGTAGGTCATGGTGAACTTTAGATTATGTTCGTTCTGGTTGATGCGATCAAAGAACTTTAGTAGTATGTCCTCGGAGCCCTCCCATATGAGGAGGCTGTCATCAATGTATCGTAGCCACATAAAGATGTGCCTCGTATACATGGCGAGTTCCACATCACATAGGAGGGCTCTCTCCCACTCCCCCAGGTACAGATTGGCGTAGGCCGGGGCACAACAGGTGCCCATGGCCACACCCTGCACCTGGAGGTAGTGGGAGTTGTTGAAAACAAAGAAATTATGATGTAGAATATAATCAAGCCCCTCGATGATAAATTCATTCAATGCTTCATAATATTTCTGGCTTCGCCGAAGGAGTGCCTGCACAGCTGCGATCCCCTTGTTATGGGAGATTGAGCTGTACAGAGCCTCAACATCGATAGCCAGCAAAAGTGAATTCACTGGGAGAATTATCTCCTTAATCGATTGTAGCAGATGTATAATATCCTTCAAGAAGGAGGGCATACACGAGACAAACGGTTGTAAAAAGAGTCAATGACTTTTCTCAAATTCTCGGATATTCCCCCATTACCGGAGACAATAGGTCGTCCGGGAGGTTTTGTCCGACATTTATGGATTTTTGGTAAGCTGTAAAATGTAGCCACCCGTGGGTGCTTTATCCTGATGAAATCATATTGATCTTTTGTAATCACCCCTCTTTCAAAGGCTGACTGAATCATATCATAGAATTTGGTATAAGAGGTTTGTATGTATTTAATGGGGATGTTTGTATACCATTTCCCATTGTATAAGATGTCTTGACACATGCGTACATAGTCCTGATTGTCCATCGGGACCACGTTACCTCCCTTATCAGATGGTTTTATTGTGATTTTGGCATAAAGAGTTGACCGCCTTGAATTCATCGACAGTTAAGTTCTGAGGACATGTTTTTTTGCGTGGGAGTTTGGAAATATCTCTGAGTGTTTGTTTAACAAAAGTCTCTATGCTTGGATTCAAATTCAGGGGGGGAATTTGCCAGAGGGCTTCTTAAAGCTTGTTGCAGGATTCTGTGTGGATTCATTGGCACTCTCAAGTATAGTTTCCAAATCAATTTGATCTATGAGGTCTAAGGTGTTATTTTCCTGAAAAAGAAGTATTAAGTCGCGCAGGGCCTTAAATTCCCTCATACTAAAACTAGCCCAATCGGTAGTATCGATGTTGGTGTCAGTCTTTGCATGAAGGCTCTTAAGTAATAGCCGACGTGCAAAAAGCTGTAAATCAGTCACCACTTCGAACATGTCGATAAATTATGTTTTTGTTCTCTTCTTTCTCCTTTTTCCCCTTGGACGCCTGGCGCCTCAGCTGCTGCCGCTTCTGGGTCGGGGGTTCCCCTTTGATGGGCCTTCCCGTCAAGGGGGGGAGGAGCCAGTTACCATCCTGCGGCTCCTCCCCCTTTCTTCCCCATCAGGCACCCGGGCTGGTACCGGCTGACGCATTGGGGATCCTTCCTCCTTGCCGGTGGCGCAGGGCCTTAAATTCCCTCATACTAAAACTAGCCCAATCGGTAGTATCGATGTTGGTGTCAGTCTTTGCATGAAGGCTCTTAAGTAATAGCCGATGTGCAAAAAGCTGTAAATCAGTCACCACTTCGAACATGTCGATAAATTATGTTTTTGTTCTCTTCTTTCTCCTTTTTCCCCTTGGACGCCTGGCGCCTCAGCTGCTGCCGCTTCCGGGTCGGGGGTTCCCCTTTGATGTGCCTTCCCGGCAAGGGGGGAGGAGCCAGTTACCATCCTGCGGCTCCTCCCTCTTTCTTCCCCATCAGGCACCCGGGCTGGTACCGGCTGATGCATTGGGGATCCTTCCTCCTTGCCGGTGGCATTCTGGAACATCTTCGGACGTCCCCGGTCATGGCGCATGCGCGTGGCCCCACGCGTGCCACGTGACGCGGGAGCATCACGCAATTATGACGAGGATGAAGTCATTTCAGGGCCATTGGTTCTTCCCGAACGCCGGGGAAGCCACATGCGGCTGTCGGGATGACGGCCATGCCCCCTGCAAAGGCCCGCTTGGTCGTCTGGGCACACACCTGTGGGGGATCCATAATAAAGAGTATACCCCCTTAGGAAGTAGTATATATATGGGCGGTAAGGATTCAGGATTTCTAGCTTTTTCTTGCTGGATGGGTCTGAAGCTTATGCAGCTCCTGCACTGTAAGTACACTTTAGCAGTATGATTCATGCACCATTCTGGCCCAATATATTTACTCTTTACTGTTGCTGATCACCTGCAGTGACATTTTTTTATATTTATACATTTCAGATTGGTCGACTCTCATTGGACACTGATCCACGGAGCCTGACACAGCTTGCAGCCAATGCCGGGCCAGGCTGCAAACTACACTCTGAATACATAGGGCAGTACGGTGCAGCCTCATACATGCCATAATACCCTTTAGGTAATTTTTGGGTTCACCTTGTTTCCTACATGATTTTTGTGGTGCACTTTTCTTTATTTTCTTGGTCATTTGTGTCAGTGTTCCTCACTTATTATTGTCACTTACCTCACTTGGTCCATGCACCTCATACTCACCTCTCCTCACTCTCACCTTATCATGCATGTTCACACAAATCCTCTTTCTCCCCTTCCTCTCTGCCCCGCACTTTGTTTGCTTTTCTATCACCAAACATTTCTTTCCATCACCCACCATTATCTTCATGCATTGGTCTAAATAGAGCTGCTGTATACCACTGTAACCCTCCATATAACCGCTTTAATTAAATAATTCCTCCACTACATTTATTTTTATAATCCTTCACATACATACCCTTGGAATATTTTGAGGCCTTCATGTACACTTATGGTATACATGGAGAGTCATGCCCCCCCAGTTGGTTAATTAATTATTTAATTGACCAACAATCTTCTAACTTCTTTTACATACTATGGGCGTCTAACTGAATTTGTATTTGGATTCTCACCACAGGTGTGGCCCACTTCTTGACCAACTGGTTGACTTGGCGGGAGGCGATTTAGTAGTGTGACTTCTCATAAGTCACATCTTTGGGGTACTGCCCCGTGTCTGCTTGCTGCAGCGGTGGATGTGTTCCGGGACCCCTTGGGGAAAGAGAGAAAGCAGTTTTTAAACAGATCTCCATGTGGGAGGCCTTTTTTCCTTGCTGGACATACATTGTCCGGTAACTATATCACATATATGCACCATATATTAGTTTTACTGTGTGTAGATTTTTACATGTGTACCTATATTATATATCTCTTAGCAGACTGACCCTCTGAAGAAGACCCTTGGTATATGGGTTGAAACGCGTCAGGCTCACTTTCCTAATTTCGACATTTGTTGGTCAATGTTGTTATGGAATTTTGTCTGCAAATGTATGTTTAGCCCAATAAGTCTGAAAGTACTTCCTACTGGAGCTCATTTCTTTTTAAATATTTATGTGATACTATTTTTGTAAAATAAATACGGCCATTTTTTCATACATTTTTGACTTAATTATTTGCTGCCTAAAAACCCCACCCTGGGGGAACCTTTCTCTTCTTTATTCAATTTAAGGGGTGAGCAGCAGTTTTTCTCCTCTCTTGGTGTTCTCTCTTTGACCTTCCCTAACCTGTCCCAGTTGTGTATTTAGGTTTTGTGCTGCCCTAGGCCTGACTAAACTCATGCACCCCCCTAATTTAAATACGACCCACCCCTTGCTGCCGAGGCCACACCCCTTCCTGTTTAAGACCCACCCTATCATCTGTAAACCACACCCCTTCCTCTTTAGGCTCATTTGGCACCTTTCAGGGGGGAATAGGTACCTGTTTTTGACAGGTACCCTTCCCCACTCCCTGGAGACTGCACTGCCCCCTCTGAAGTTCGGCCCCCCTCCTCCTTCCTCCACTGGGGCATTCAGAAAGTGCAACGCACTTCGCACATGTGCAGTAGTGAACCGTCCGGTTTCCCTTACCATGAATGATGGTGGAAAAACCTGAGAGCCAATACGAAAATCGGCTGAGGTGTCGACATCGTGGGATCCCTGGACAGGTAAGTGTCCTAATATTAAAAGTCAGCAGCTACAGTATTTGTAGCTGCTGAGTTTTAATGTTTTCACGGGGTGGGGGCGGGACTCTTTTTTAATGAGTTTGCATTGATTTCAACATTGATGGAGCACTTTATTGCAATATCATGATCTGCATATTAATGCTCTTTCACTAAATGTGGACCGTTTAAAGGGTTTGCATTGATTTTAGCATGCATGGAGCACTTTGCACATGCCAGTGGCGGCTGGTGATCAAAATTTTTGGGGGGGGGTGCAAACAAACTAAAAAATTCAGAAAAAAAGACATCAATTGCAGCCTCACTGTGCCCCATCAAACGCAGCCACTGTTCCATCAAACGCAGCCACTGTGCCCATCAATTGCAGCCACTGTGCCATCAAACGCAGCCATTGTGCCCATCAATTGCAGCCACTGTGCCATCAAATGCAGCCACTGTGCCCCATCAATTGCAGCCACTGTGCTCTCAAACGCAGCCACTGTGCCCTCAAACGCTGTCACTGTGCCCATCAATTGTAGCCACTGTGCCATCAAATGGCAACACTGTTCCCATAACACTGATCTAATTTATTAAATAACTTTACCTGCTGTCCTGGGGGATTCCCTTGTGCTTCTCTCTCTCACCTCTTGATGTCACTGCCAGACCCCACCCCAGTGCCGAGGAGGAGAGCCAAAGAAAGCAGTGCGGAGGAGGGTAGACGGAGCATAAGGTTCCACCTCCGCCAGTCATCAGCCGCTTATGGGGGCGTGAGTCACACGCCACCCCCCGCATGAGAGAAAGTCTCCCCACCCGTCTTCCCGATTCCCGGCTCTCGCGCCCGCTCCCCGTACACATGCAGCCCACGGCGGCCACCTTGCTGTAGCAGGCGGCGCTGCTGTGTATGGGCGTGCTTGGCAGAGGGTGGAGGGGCGTGAGCTCTGCTAAGCACGCCCGTACACACGCCCCTCCACCCTCTGCCAAGCACGCCCATACATAGCAGAGCCGCTACAGCAAGGGGGCCGCCGTGGACTGCCGGGAATCGGGTAGGGGTACTTTCTATCATGCGGGGGGCGGCTTTTTTTGCCATCCCCAACAAAGTGCCGCCCTAGGCCTTGTCGGCCTAGGCCAAAACACAGCCCTGACCTGTCCCTCGTATTAGTCCTAAAAAGAAAAGATAGGACCAGAGGAGAGTGATCTGATAATACCTCTGGCCTTATAGTTAATCTCGCTAAGATATGGTAATAGGGAATGAGACCCCAGTGCCAGATCTATTCTGGATAAAGTTTTATGTGTACTTGAAGAACATGAGAATTGCCTACTCGTTGGAATACGCAATCTCCATAGATCAAGCAATCCCATTTCCGCTATGTATTTAGCAAAAGCCGTAGTCTCCTGCGGATATGTCCATTAATGGAACCATATAATTATTGAAATCACCTGTTACTAGCCATAGACTATTTGATTTGTTGGATGCAAACACAATAAATTCCTTCAGAATTTCTGGAGAATAAGGTTGTGGAATGTAAATATTTGCCAGCACGCATTTTTGTCCAGCCAGTAGACAATGCAAAAAGATATATTGACCCCTACTATCCTTCTTAACCTGCCTACATTGGAAATCAATTGTATTAGCTATAAGTATAGATACTCCTCTGGAGTATGATGTGTATGTCGAATGGAACTGAGTTTTAAACAGTTTTTTCTTTAGATAATGTAAAGTGTGAGGGAGTAAGTGGGTTTCCTGGAGGCAGATTATAGAAGGTAAAAAACTTGTTAATGAGGAAAAGATAGCTTGCCGCTTAGACGGACAACCCAGACCTCTAACATTCCATGAGATTATAACATCTCTCTGAGGGGTCATAAGGCAATACCAACATAGATTTTAACTCCAGTTATATTCAATTTATAAGCTATATCCAAAACTCGATAACCACATGGTCATAAGATAAGGAAATAAAGGGAAAAGAATGGAACAAAAGGAGAGCAGCCCAGGAGCTTACAAGCTATGTCCTAATTTTTTACAAATTTATCCAAACTTGGAGGGATTTCAAGGGCCTGGTATGGATTTTGGGGGTGACATCCGCGCCATTTTTTTTTTTGTATTTTTATCTATATTGCCAGTATCCGACAATACATTACAGCCACAAGCAGTTTTAAATGACATTTTTTCCTTTAGAAATTTAATTTTGCTGTGGCACTATTATAAACATGGGAAAGATGCACTAATTTACAGCCATGCTAAGGACACCCCCAGGTACGATATTTAAAGGACCATTTGATTTTTATTGTTTGACTTTAAGCATTATTAAAATCACTGCTCCCGAAAAAATGTCCGTTTTTAAAACTTTTTTGCATTGATACATGTCCCCTGGGGCAGGACCCAGGTACCCAAAGACTTTTTATGGTAATAACTTGCATATAAGCCTTTCAAATTATAACTTTTGAGTTTTCACATCCCATAGACTTTAACGTTGTTTGCGTGTTCTAATAAAGTTTTTGCCTGTTCGCATGTTCTGCTGTGAACCGAATCAGGGCTAATCCCTACACAGGAGTAGGAACCAACTCCATCTTTGAAGAGGAGGAAAACTACCACGACAATGCATCAGCCCTTATATTCTTCGAACCGTGTAAGAATGAAACTATGTAATTGCAGCATGCCCTTCTGGGAGATCAGCGTTTTGACAAAAATGTGAGATTCTTAATGTCAGTCAAAATGAGGACTGGTACAGTAGTACCCTCAAGGGTTTGCCTCCATTCTTTAAGAATTAAAATGATGGCTAATAATTCTCTATCCCCAATCTCCTAATTGCTTTCTGCAGGAGACCTTTTCCTAGAAAAGTAGCCACAGGGATGCATAGCGCTCCTTCCCCGCAGCGATCGGATTCATTACAGGTCTGATCAATCATCAGGTCTGACCTGGACCTGCTGATCGGTTCTGGCGAATGACAGAATGTCCTGTGCCTTTGTAATGTAAACACAGGCACAGGAAATTATGTAATCTCCCCTCCTGGAGCCCTTTCGGTTCCAGCGTGCAAGGAGAGAGCATCAAAGGGTTAAATGTGTTCCCTCAGTGTGTTTTTAACTGTGGGGGGGGGGGGGTGGGCTGCCTGGGACAATACACAGATCCATCTTCCTGCCTAGCAGGAAGACAAGATCCTGTGTCATCCCCTGTCAGAACAGAGATCTGCCTTGTGTACACAGGCAGATCCCCATTTTGTCTCTGCAGGGGAACGATCACAGGTGGTTGGCGGGCATCGAGTCCGCCAGACCTGCTGATTGGCTCATCTGCTGCCCAATCGGTGCACGCCTATGCACCCACAGGACCTCATGCACGAACCAACGTACACCTACGCCGATTCACGCAGCCGAGCCTACCTGCCGCAGTATAACTGTGGCGGCTGCTGGCAAGAAGTTAAGGACTTTATAGTAAGCACGCCATAGTTGGTAGCCAGTTGGTTTCAAACTATTAGGTCTTTCCAACTTTATATGCCAGTAATTGTTCATATTTACCAACCTCATTGACCTGGCAAATTACCTCTTATGTATGGGATTTCACTTGTTTTCCTTTTTTCCAAATTGCTGCTCTAGCGGCAAATAGCATTGGCATAAATATTGGATGTAGGGAGCTAGGGATTGAAGTGGAATTGATAATGAGAATTGCTTGTTCTATATTTGGCTTAACAACCTGTGACTCGAGAAATCAGTTTGAATATCTCTGCCCAAAAGCTGCGTAAGTGAAGGCATGACAATACCATATGTGTCTACCTGTTCACATCCTCTCCAACACTCATTAGTGACAGTAGTTGAAAATTTTTCCATTTTCCAGGTAGGAATAAGATACCATCCTAGCTGGAGTTTCTGGGCCATTTCCCAGTAATTTGAGCATTTGGAGTACTGTATTGATAATTGCATTTAATTGCTCTCTGCCATTGATAGTCAGAAAAGGAATGCCCTAGTTCTATCTCCCATTTATCCAAATGGAGATTTCTTTGTGAATGTAGATATTGCATTTAGCAGTTCATAGAATGGGGTGATACCTTTGAGTATCCTTTGCTAAGATAGCACAAAACCCCAACAAATGACCCCTTTTTGGAAAGTAGACACCTCAATTTGCTAATAGGCATGGTGAGTATTTTGCAGCTCTAATTTGTTTTGGAAGATGAAGAAAGAAAAGGATTTTATTTTTTTTTTTCGATTTTCAAAATGTTGTGACAAAAAGCGAGATCTGCAAAATACTCAACATGCCTCTCAGCAAATAGCTTGGGGTTTCTATTTTCCAAAAAGGGGTCATTTGGGGGGTGAGGGGGTTTGTGCTATTTTGGCATTTCATGGCCTCCGAAACTGTGATAGGTTGTGAGGAGTGAAATCAACAATTACACCCTGAAGACGGTGAATGGGTTTTGGGGTCCTGTACGTGGCTAGACTGACAAAGTCTCACATATGTGGTGTCCTCATACTCAGGAGAAGTAGAAGAATGTATTTTGAGGTGTAATTTCACATATGCCCATGGCATGTTTGAGCAATATATCAGTTAACTGTGGCAAAATATAAAATATTCCATGGACTCAACATGCCTCTCAGCAAATAGCTTGGGGTTTCTTTCCAAAATGGGGTCATTTGGGGGGGTTTTGTACTATCTTGACTTTTCAGGGTCTCCAAAACTGTGATAGGTAGCGAGGAAGTGAAATGAGCAATTTACGCTCTTTGAAATTCTGAAGGCGGTGATTGGTTTTCAGGGTCCTGTATGCTCCCAAAAAGTCTCTCACATGTGGTATCCCCGTACTCAGGAGAAGCAGCAGAATGTATTTTGGGGTGCAAATTCACATATTCCCATGGCATGTGTGAACTTTCCAAAAAGGGGTAATTTATCTGGGTTGCACTGCCCTGCCATTTAGCACCTCAAGAAATGAGATAGGCAGTCATAAACTAAAAGCTGCATAAATTCCAGTAAATTTACCATAGTTTGTAGAGGCTATAACTTTTGCGCAAACCAATAAATATCCACTTATTGAATTTTTTTTCACAAGACATATGGCTGAATACATTTTGGCCTTAATGTGTGACAAAAATTTAGTTAAGTGGATTTTTTTTATAACAAAATTTAGAAAATATAATAACGTTCTAGCGAACATAGACCTACGGGTCGAGACCATTGTAAAACTGCAGATAGTTTCTCTGGGTTCATTGAAAAACTGGCAGTAGCAAAAATGTAACCTGTTCACGATGGAACTTGCACTTCTCCACCTTGCAATATAGATTATTTTCTCTTAACCTCTGTAACACACAGGAGACATCTGTATGGTGGTTCTCTAGGGATTTTGAATATATGAGAATATCATTGAGGTAAACCACAACACATTGCTGCAGCATATCTCGGAGGACATTGTTAATAAATTCCTGAAAAACTGCAGGAGCATTGCAGAGACCAATAGGCATTACGAGGTATCCATAATGTCCGGTCCTAGTATTAAACGCAGTTTTCCATTCATCGCCCTCCTTAATCCTCACGAGAATATTTGCCTCTCTCAAATGTAGCTTAGTGAAGATCGTTGTTCCCTTGAGGTGCTCAAATAATTCCATAATCAATGGGATTGAATAAGCATTCTTAACTGTAATGCCACTGAGACCCCTATAATCTATACAAGGTCTCAGTTCACCACTCTTCTTTTACAAAAAGAATAAGCCAGCACTGGCAGGAGATGAGGATTTGTGGAATCCTCCATGGCTTTATCCTAAGAGACAGACAAAGGGTAAACCCCATGTCAGAAACCATGAATCAGACCGGGTAAACCCGGTGTCAGAAACCATGAATCAGACTGAGACAGAAGTACACTTGTTTAATAATAATAAAAAGGTAAACAGAGTAAGCGTAGTCAATCTCTTGGAAAGTAACCACACGGATGCATAGCGCACTCAGAGTTAGGACGTTGAGACAGAAGGGCGCCAACTCCAGTCTCAGAAGCATCAACTTCTAGAATAAAAGGCAATGTAGGATCAGGGTGTGCCAACACAGGAGCAGAAACAAAGGCAGCCTTGAGACTCTCAAAGGCCTTAATGGACTCCGGAGACCAACTCTGTGGGTTGCCGTCTTTCCTGGTTATATCAGTCAGGGGCTTGACCAGAGACAAGAAGTTACGAATAAACTTCCGATAATAGTTGGCAAAGCCAAGAAAATGCTGCAGAGGATGTAAACCCACGGGTCGAGGTCACTGTAGGACCATAGCCCAGGAATTTAACCCGTTTACAATGGAATTCGCACTTTTCCAATTTACAATAGAGATTGTTCTCTCTTAGTTTCTAAAGCACACAACAGACATCTGTGTGGTGGCTCTCCAGGGACTTGGAAAATATGAGGATATCGTCGAGATAAACCACCACACATAACTGCAACAAATCTCGGAGGACATCGTTAATGAACTCCTGGAGAACTGCCGGAGCATTACAAAGGCCAAAAGGCATTACGAGATACTCATAATGACCTGATCTGGTATTAAACGCAGTTTTCCACTCGTCGCCCTCCTTAATCCTGATGAGCTTGTATGCCCCTCTCAAATCAAGCTTTGTGAAAACCGTTGCTCCCTTGAGGCGGTCAAATAACTCCGTAATCAACAGAATGGGATAGGCATTCTTAATCGTGAAACGATTGAGACCCCTATAATCAATACAAGGTCTCAGCTCACCACTCTTCTTCATAAAAAAGAAACCAGCATCAGCAGGAGACGAGGATTTGCGAATAAAACCTTGAGAAAGTGCGTCTGCAACATACCCCTCCATGGCCTTATCCTCCAAGATCAATAAAGGATAAACCCGGCCACGAGGGGATATGGCACCAGGCGGAATCATACGACCGGTGTGGAGGCAAAGTACCGGCTTGCTTTGTCAAAGACATCGCTAAAATCGCGGTACTCTGGCAGGGAGGAGAGTGAAGAGGTGCACAGGACCTTGGCTACCTTCTGGAAGCATCTGTCACTGCACTGTGGCAACCAGGACAGAAACTCAGCATGGAGCCAATGAAAGAAGGGTTGTGCCTCTGTAATCAAGGATAACTAATAACCAGCGGAAACTTAGGTGAGGAAATAACTTGGAATTGGATTATCTCATGGCGAAGGGACCCTACGGCCATGGACAATGGAACAGTCTCATGAGTCACATGGGCAGGCTGTAGAGGTCTCCCGTCAAGAGCCTCAATGGTAAGTGGAGTGTCACGCAGCTGCAGCGGAATCGAGTGCTTCGATACAAAGGCAGCATCAATGAACAGGCCTGCAGCCCCAGAGTCGATTAGAACCTGTATCTTGATGGATGACTCAGCCCAAGACAGGGTAACCAAAACCAGGGGCTTATCTTTCTGGGAAACTGGAGACGAAACAATGCCACCTAAGTTCTGTTCATGACAGGACCTCAAGGTTTGGGCGTTCCCTGGATGGGTAGAACAAGACTTCAAAAAGTGACCAGCCTGGCCACAATAAAGGCACAATCTCTCCCTCCTCCTAAGGGCTCTCTCATCTGCAGAGAGACGCGTGAAGACCAAGTGCATGGGTTTATCTTCACAGACCGACTTGGTACCAGGAGGCATGGGAGGCGAGGGAGGCAAGGGTGGGATTGCAAAGCTCGGAGACAAATGTACAGGAGGCTCGCGTCAGCGCTCCTTAAAGGAGAGTCTTTCTCTGAGTCTGGAGTCAATGAGGATGGCAAATGTGATCAACCTCTCTAGCTCAGTGGGTATATCTCGGGCTGCTATCTCATCCTTGATGACGAGGGCCTCATTGTTCCAAGTAACCTCTGCTGCCAGAGTACGTAATTCTATGGCATATTCGGCAACAGTTCTTGTACTCTGTTTAATGGACACGAGGCTCTTGGCAGCAGAAGTGGAGCGTGCGGGAACGTCAAATACCCTTTTGAAGGAAGCCACAAATTCTGGGTAACTCAGGACCACAGGTTTTTGCGTCTCCCATAGAGGGTTTGCCCAGGCCAAGGCTCTCTCTTTTCTTTTCATCTTTTCATCTTTTCTCTCAGAAAGCAAAGATATCACGAAACCTACTTTGCTTTTGTCCCTAGGAAACGCCTGGGGCAACATCTAAAAGTGTATCTCTACCTGGTTGAGAAACCCTCTGCATTGAACTGGATCACTCCCAAATCGCTGGGGAAGTGGAGCAGAACCAGACATGCCTCTTATAGAGCAGCAGCGGGGATGGCCTGCAACACAGGTTGTACCGGAGCAGCCATAGTGGAAGATTCCAGGTGAGCCGTGCGACTCAGGAGCATTTGTAACGCCAAGGCAAACTGATCCATGCGGTGATCCTGGTCATCCAATCTTGAAAAAACATTACCAACAAGTGGACTGACTGCATCTTCTGAATTCATGGCCTTCGCTTACTGTCAGAAACCATTAATCAGACCGAGACAGAAGTACAGTTAATCACACTTGTTTAATAATAATAAAAAAGGTAAACAGAGTAAGCGTAGTCAATACATAGCCAGAGTTCAGTAACTAGATCGGGTAGTCAGCCAATGCCAATGTCAGAGAGCCAGAGATCAACGTAGTAGTACAACAAGCAGGATCAGGAGCCAGAAGGGACGTCAGCCGAGCAAGTCTTCAACAGGAACGCAGGAGAAAGTCTCTGAGATGTGACCAAAGGCGAAGGCAGAGATGAAGTGAGCTGGACAGCTTTAAGTAGCCAGGACTGGCGAGCAGATCATCAATAGCTGAGTCACTGTGGAGAGAAAGGAGCTGGCAATTAGCCAACAGCTGAGCGGCCAGCTCAGAGAAGGAAGGGCTGAGCCCAGCCCTGACACCCGGCCATGAGGAGGAATGGCACCAGGTTGAAGGTCAATTGCACAATCATAAGGCCGATGTGGAGGCAAAATACTGGCCTGACCTTTGTCGAAGACATCACTGAATTCATGGTATTCCTCTGGCAATGAAGAGAGTAAAGACATGCACATGACCCTAATCACTTTCTGAAAACATTGCTGCATTGTGGAAACCAAGAGAGAGAACCTCAGCATGGCGCCAATCAAAAGAGGGATTGTGCCCCTGTAACCAAGGATAACCATTGACCACTGGGTAATGAGGTTAGGAAATGATTGGATGATCTCATGGTGAAGAGCCCCTACAGCCATGGTCAACGGAGCAGTTTCATGAGTCACATGGGCAGGTTGTAAAGGTCTTCCATCAATAGCCTCAATGGCAAGTGGGGAGACACAAATCTGCAGCAGTATAGAATGCTTAGACATAAAAGCACTATCTATGAACAAGCCTTCGGCCCCAGAATCGATTAGAGTTTGGGTATTGATGGAAAACTCAGATCGGAACTAGAGGCTTATCCTTCAGGATAGCTGGGGACGCAAAGACGCCACCTAAGGTGTCTTAGAGGACCTCAGGTGCAGGCGTTTCCCAGATGGGAAGGACAAGTCTTCAATAAGTGACCTGCCTGGCCACAGTAAAAGCACAATCTCTCCCTCCTCCTAAAGGCCCTCTCTTCAGCAGAGAGATGTGTGAAGCCCAGCTGCATGGGCTCTACTTCACTGGAGGACTCAGGCTCAGGAGGCATGGAAGGTGAATGCAAAGTTCGAGGCCAAATGTACAGGAGGCATCCGCAAGCACCCCTAAAGGGTAAGTTCACCTTTACAGAAAAATCTGTAAGGTGAACTTACACAGGACCCCCTCCTCACCCCCAGTCCCGCTGCCCTGGAGAGCAGCGATCACCTGCTAGCAGACATTGGGTCGCCGCCTCACCGGTCCGGGGCTGAGAAACCCCCTGCAGCTTAATCTCCAAAACATGCAACATCAGGAGGTATGTATATGGTCGGCGCCAACATGGACGGCGCCAACAAATCAGAACCCGCGTAGCATCGCAAGCGAAGAGGAGTGAAAGCCACAGGGATTTCAAACCCTCGGACCGGTACAGCGGCGATACGATCTGTCAGTGTGGGGGATTGCCGGACTCCAGGTTAGCGGGACCGGAGGGATGGGGAAGGGGTCCAGTGTCAGTTCACCTTACAGATTTTCTGTAAAGGTGAACTTACACTTTAAAGGAAAGTCTCTCTCGGAGTCTGGTATCAATGAGAGTGCCAAATTTAGATCAACTCCTGAAGATTCCTAGGCATGTCTCGGGCTTTAATGTTATCCAAGAGACCATGAGAAAAGGCAGCCATGAGGGCCCCAAATTTCCAACCAACCTATGCTGCCAGAGTACGTAATTCAATGGCGTATTCGGTAACAGTTCTCGTACTCTGTTTGATGGACATGAGGCTTTTGGCAGCAGAAGATGACCGAGTGGGAATATCAAATACCCTCTTAAAGGAGACACACTGGATATCTTGATCAAGCTAAGGCACGAAAGGATTGAGCAGGGCAGTTTAAATAGCCAGAAGGGCCTGGCTGTAGTCTGGACTAATGTCAGTGTGGAAACAATAAATGGCTGGTAATTAACTGACAGCTGAGCAGCCTTGAGCAGAGAAGAGAGCTGCTAGAAGCCCAGCCCTGACAGATATTTCTTTACCAGAAACTGCAATCCCCCACATTCTATGACATTATATTGCAATTAATGAATTTTAAAATAATTAAAATGATGATACATAACATGATCCCATGAGTAAAAACTACTAAAGCAAACCTGCATAATCAATATATTTAACACCCTCTCCAATCTTAGTTTTGCGGGATATAACATTGCAAATCACTTCTTCTCTTCCACCTATCTCCTGCACAAGGTACAAATAGTTTTGTTTTTTTTAAGCACCACAGAATAATTTTGGAGTAGGAATAGTTTAGAATGCTCATAAATCAGTGATTGGATGCCTCTATTAACTTGCATAACTTCTACATTTAAATGAATATCACAATTCTAGGTTTCCGCTTTGTGGGCCCTACTCTAGCCTAATAACCTCAGCAATATATTGTCAAGGAACTTGCTGTGTTGTTCTCAAATCATCCCTGTGAGATCCACCAACCCTAAATTACTTCACCTGAATCTATTTCCCAGTCCATATTTTTAGCCCTTGTTCACATTGGAGCGATTTGGCATTGTGATTTGACATGTCAAATTGCATTCCAAATCAGAGGCAATTGCTGGCAATGGCACCGTCGGAACTGGTGCAACGCCGATTCCCAAAAGTAGTTTCTGTGCTACTTTTGGCAACTTCGGGGTGCAATTTCCATAGACATCTGTGCAGCAAACTGCACAGATGTCTCTGAAATCACCCCCGAAGTCGGGACTGACATACGGGAATGAAATCGTGCAAGTTCAGCTGGACTCACACATTTTCATTCCTGCTTTCAGTGTGAACCTACACTAAAGCCACTAGTTTTTTTATTTTGTTTTTTTTTGCAGTTTAACGTGGTTAAATATTTGATTTTCCAAAGCACAAAAGGGAGGTTTGTGGAAAGAGGTTTGAGGTTCAGAATATTAAGAACACATACGTATACATAACAAAATGTGGGTAGAATTCCTTTATTGATGGATGGGTAGTAAAAGCAAGGAGACAAAGGGGACAGGAACAATGTTTTTTTTAAATAGGAAAAAATAAAAAAAGTGATTAGAAAACATCCACCATTACATTTTGAGTACCATAAGCTGTGCAATATATATACCGTATTTATCGGCGTATAACACGCACAGGCGTATAACACACACATTCATTTTAAGAGGGAAGTTTCCGGAAAAAAAAACTTACATTTTAAATAAGGAACTTTGAAGCAAAATAGGGGTCAGTGCCCATCTCACCATTGCCATCAATGCAGCCTGATCAATGCCCATCTGCAGCCTCACAAGTGCCATCAATGCAGCAGCCTCACCATTGGCATCAATGCAGCAGCCTCACCATTGCCATCAATGCAGCGGCCTTACCATTACCTTCAATGCAGCAGCCTCACCATTGACATCAGTGCAGCATAATCGATGCCCATCTGCAGCCTAGAAGGGACAGGGAGGGGGTGGGATGAGCGCCGACAGATTACATACAGTGAGAATCTCCTATGATAGACAGAACAGTGCTCCAATGGCGGCCCAGGAGACGAGACTTCCTATTACAGAGGCCGCCAAGTAAACAGAAGATTTTCACTGTATGTAATCTGAAGGAGCTCATCTTGCCCCCCTCCCTGTCCCCTCCGAGGCAGCTACAATTGAAGTATTGTCATATAACACACACACACGGTGTTTGCACCCGATTTTCAGGGTGAAAAAGTGCGTGTTATACGCCAATAAATACAGTAATAATATATAGAATTGTGGTATACAATTTGTGAGAAGGGATGGGCTGAACACCCTCCCCGTTCGGTTCGCATCCAGAACATGTGAACGGACCGAAAGTTCGTGCGAACATTTGAACACCGTTAAAGTCCATGGGACTCGAACGTGAGAAATCAGAAGTGCGAATTCTAAAGGCTAATATGCAAGTTATTGTCCTAAAAAGGGTTTGGGGACCTGGGTGCTGCCCCAGGGGACATGTATCAATGGAAAAAAAGTTTTTAAAAACAGACGTTTTTTCAGGAGCAGTGATTTTAATGATGCTTAAAGTGAAAAAATAAAAGTGAAATATTCCTTTAAAAATCATACTGGGGGGGGGGGGGGGGTGTCAATAGTATGCCTGTAAATTGGCATGTGTTTCCCATGCTTAGAACAGTCCCTGCACAAAATGACATTTCTAAAGGAATAAAAGTCATTTGAAACTGCTTGAGGCTTTAATGTAATGCCGGGTCCTGGCAATACCAGGAGACAAACGGCATGGGTACCCCCCCCAGCCCATTACCAGGCCCTTTGGGTCTTGTATGGATATTAAGGGAAACCCCGCACCCAAATTAAAAAAAGAAAAGGCATTGGGCCCCCAGGCCCTATATACTTAAAGCTTTTTGGAAAACATAGGGAAGCATTATCACCCCTGTAACATTTGTTTTGCTGTCTGTGCCCCTGTTCAGAAGATTTCACCTCACTTTCTGTCCCAATGACAATTGGATTTTGAAAATTTGGGGTTTTTAAGGGAAACAAGGATTGGTGATAAATCAGTGGAGGAGACACCTTTTTCCCATGTTAACTCTTACAGGAGAGAATTTCCCTTCCTGGGGTAGATTTCCTCTCACTTCCTGTTGTCTCCCTCTGTTTGTAAGTGAGAGTCGTTTGTAAGTCGGATGTTTGAAAGTAGGGGACCGTCTGTATATACTATACGGCCTGCCCTATACACTCTGCAGAAAATTGGGCCTTAGGTGTTGGTGGTACCAGAACACTGTAAGCCCTCACAGTTGGTGGGCGCTGGAACAGGCCCTGCTGTAAAATATTATATCAAGAATTGTAATTACATGCCCCTGTTAAATAGGGACAGAAAAATTGGGCCTGTGGTGGTGGTGGTGATGGTGGCACAACACTGTAAAGCCTCACAGATATTTTGTTTAGCATAGGAACAGGCCCTGCTGTCAAATATTAGATCAAAAATTGTAATTACACGTCCCTGTTAAACAGGGGCATAAAAATTGGGTCTTAGGCAGTGATGGTGGTGCCACAACACTGCAACATGAACATTGAGTGGGAATAGGATAGTCACTCAGCATAACAGCATAGTCACTCAGCATCAGCATAGGCAGTCTTGAAGGGATCTCACATTCATAAAAAAAATTAATCGGTTTCATAAGCATCAGTTGCTTGGTAGCTGGTGATCCAAGACTGATTCATTTTTATGAAGGTGAGCTCATCAACCGAGTCGGTGGACAGGCGCACTCTGTGATCAGTTACAAAGACTCCAGCAGCACTGAATGTGCGTTCTGAAAGAACGCTGGATGCAGGACAGGCCAGTAGCTCAATTGCATACTGTGCAAGCTCTGGCCAGTGATCCATCCTCAAGACCCAGTAACCCAGTGGATTTTTGGTTGGAAAGGTCCAATGAACGCATCAGTCAGACGGCCACCTTCTCCACCGCTCCTTCTGTGACTGACCGAAGCCTCAGCTACACGTTGTCTGGGAGTACCAGGAAATTGTAACCTCCCAGGCTCTGGAAACGCATTGCACAAACCTTTCTGCAAGGCCTCCCGAAGATGTTTCATCCTCTGCTCCCTCCGCGACGGATGGATAAGTTCCGTCACCTTACCCTTGTAACGTGGCTCAAGAAGGGTTGCCAGCCAGTACTGATCCCTCTCCTTGATCCGAGCGTCCTTTCGCAGGCTTTGCTGGATCAGGGAGGCCATGCAGCGTAGGTTTGCTGAGGCATTCGGTCCGGAGTCCTCTGGGTCACTAAGGACGACCTGATCTGCAGCCACCTCCTGCCAGCCACGCACAAGTCCATGGGTTTCTGGGCACTGGAAACGATCCCTTGAAGACTGCTGCTGATGCTGAGTGCCAGGCCCCACCTCCATGCTGACACAATCCTCCTCCTCCTTCTCCTCCTCCTCCAACTCTTCCTGTGTGATAGGCGGGCCTGCAGGAATACTGTCTGGATAAAGGGAGCCTTGAGAGGTAAGGAAGTCCTCCTCTTTCTCCCTCTGTTCTGCCTCAAGTGCCCTGTCCATTATTCCATGCAGCGTGTGCTCCAACAGGTAGACAAAAGGGACAGTATCACTGATGCAAGCACTGTCACTGATCACCATCCTCATGGCCTCCTCAAATGGTGACAGGACAGTGCATGCATCTTTGATCATGAGCCACTGGAGTGGCGAAAAAAAGCCAAGCTCCCCTGACGTGGTCTTGGTGCCATTCTCCTATAGATACTCAATGATGGCCCTCTGCTGTGTGTGCAGCCGCTGCAGCATTGCCAACATTGAGTTCCACCTGGTGGGCATGTCACAGATGAGGCGGTTCTTGAGAAGGTTGCATTCCTTTTGGAGGTCAGCCACCGGCATTATATGACCGGCGGAAATGCCCACAGACTTTCCTGGCCTGCCTCAGGAGATCCTGTAAGCCCGGGTACCTTCACAAGAACTGCTGCACCACCAAATTAAGGACGTGAGCCAAACAGGGAACATGGGTGAAGTGTCCCTGTTGGAGGGTGGATAGGAGGTTGGTGCCATTGTCGCAAACCACCATTCCTGGCTAAAGCTGGTGTGGTGTCAATGACCTCTGAGCCTGCCCCTGCAGAGCTAACAGAATTTTTGCCCCAGTGTGGCTCCTGTGCCCTAAGCAGACCAACTCAAGCACTGCATGGCATCTTTTTGCCTGAGTGCTTGCGTAGCCCCTAGAATGCCTACAGAGTTCCGAGGACAAATCTGCACAGGAAGAGGCCATAGAGCAGGGATCCTCAAACCACGGCCCTCCAGCTGTTGCGGAACTACACATCCCATGAGGCATTGTAAAACTCTGACATTAACAGACATGACTAGGCATGATGGGAATTGTAGTTCCTGAACAACTGGAGGGCCATAGTTTGAAGACCCCTGCCATAGAGAAAGAAGAAGAGGAGGGGATGGAGGAGAGAGGTGTAGCAGAATCACCACTACCAGCATTTTGGAGGCATGGTGGCAGAACAAGCTCCAACAATACTGCACCCTGTCCTGCATCCTTCCCAGCTGCCAGCAGGGTTACCCAGTGCGCTGTGAAAGAAAGGTAACGTCCATGCCTGCTGGACCATGAGTGAGTGGTAATATGCACCTTACCGCTGACCGCCCTGTCCAACGAGGCCAAGACATTGCCTTCCACATGTCGGTAGAGAGCCGGAATGGCCTTCCGAGAAAAAAATTGGCGTTTGGGAACCTGCCACTGAGGTACCGCACATTCCACAAATTCTCGAAAGGGGCAGAGTCTATCAGCTGAAAAGGCAGCAGTTGGAGTGCTAGCAATTTAGCCAAACTAGCATTCAGCCGCTGAGCATGTGGATGGCTGGGACCGAATTTCTTTCACCGGTTTAGCAACTGGGGAAGGGAAATTTGCCTGCTACAATCGGATGTTGGTGTATCTCTAGCAGATTGCCCGGAAGTGCTTGGGACACTTAATTCTACACCTTCATTCCTCTCAGTGCAGGTCTCTGAGAGGACTGAAGTTATAGTGGGGTTGGAGATGCCATCTGATGAGACGTAAGGAGAGGTCTGCCTTGTTCTTTGGTGTGGGTCTTTTAAGTACTGTTGCCAACAGACTGCATGGGAGCTCGACATATGTCTGGTCAAGCATGTGGTGCCCAAGGGGCTGCTGTTTCGGCGACGCTTGATACACTTCAGACATATGTTGCAAACAGCAAAGGTGCAATCTGCTGCACACTTATCAAAAAAGCCTACACCAAAGAACTTTTGGAAAAACACACAGTCAGCAGCATCCTGCACATGCGGAGCTCTGTGGTGTGATGCAGTCAGTTGCCTGCCCTTAAGTTAGCCCCTGGAGGGCATCCTGCCTTGTTGGAGATGTGCCTCCTCCTCTCTTCTATCTGGCACCCACATAGAGTCAGTGACCTCATCATCCCCTCCCTCCTCGCCACTGGAGCAAACCTGGCAGTATGCTGCAGCTGGGGGTAAATGACTGCCATTTTCATGTCCTTCTTGGGCACCCCCTCTCTCTGGGCTCACATTACTGCCTTCATCCTCAACCTGGGTACCATCATCAGAGCCTTCCAAACGCTGCGCATCCTCCTGCAGCATTTACCCTACATTGTGGTCGAACAGTTCGAGGGACTCCTCAGGGCATGATGGTGGGGCTAGGGAAGGAGTGACTGATGACATTGAGCCGATTGAAGAAGCCGTTTTGGCAGCTGCATTGGCAGACAAAGTACCCTGAGCATGGGTGACAGAGGATGAGGAGGATGAGGACGGCTTGGTCATCCACTCTACCAACTCTTTTGCATGTTGTGGCTCAACACGGCCAGCTGCTGAAAAAAGGGACAAGTGTGCCCCATGGCCACGTGCTGAGGATGCACCGTGTCCATGACCAGCACTGTTGGCTGTAGACACAGAGCCTGCTTGCCCTCTTTTAGTGGCCTGTGAGCGTTTGCCTCTCCTTGGTGGCCTTCCAGACATACTGTACAGTTAGATTAGCAAAACAACACCTGAAGTTTACTAAAAACAGTACACCAGGAATGGCCTACAGTCAGGTATAGGCTTGGCTGGACTATATATATATACAAACCTGTGTATATATATATATATATATATATATACACATATTATATATATATATATATATATATATATATATATATATATATATATATATATATATATATATATTAAATGAACTGCAGCTCACTGAGTCACCTGCCTGTCTGTCTGAAAGTGTGTTTGAACATGCACTCCAGGAATGGCCTACAGTCAGGTATAGGCTTGGCTGGACTACAATGCAGTGGATAAATATTTTATGAACTGCAGCTCACTGAGTCACCTGCCTGCTTGCCTGAAAGTGTCTTTCAACACACACTCCAGGAATGGCCTACAGTCAGGTATAGGCTTGGCTGGACTACAATGCGGTGGATATATATTTTACGAACTGCAGCTCACTGAGTCACCTGCCTGCCTGAAAGTGTCTTTGAACACGCACTCCAGGAATAGCCTACAGTAAGGTATAGGCTTGGCTGGACTACAATGCAGTGGATATATATTTTATGAACTGCAGCTTACTAAGTCACCTGCCTGCCTGCCTGAAAGTGTCTTTGAACACACACTCCAGGAATGGCCTACAGTCAGGTATAGGCTTGGCTGGACTACAATGTAGTGGATATATATTTTATGAATTGCAGCTCACTGAGTCACCTGCCTGCCTGCCTGAAAGGGTCTTTGAACACGCACTCCAGGAATGGCCTACAGTCAGGTATATGCTTGGCTAGACTATATATATATACAAGCCTGTATATATATATATATATATATATATACATTAAATGCACTGCAGCTAGCTGAATCAACTGTCTGCTTGAAGTATATTAGAAACAGTACACCAGGAACGGTCTGCAGTGAGTTCTAGCTAAACTGTATACAGTGGATATATATATATATAGAGCAGTCTGACTGTATATATATATATTAAATACACTGCAGCTAACTCAATCAACTGCCTGCCTGAAGTATATTAGGAACAGTACACCAGGAAAGGTCTGCAGTGAGATCTAGCTAAAGTGAATACAGTGGATATATATATATATATATATATATATATATATATATATATATATATATATATATATATATATATACAGCAATCTGACTGTATATATATATATATATATATATATAAAATACACTGCAGCTAACTGAATTACTCGGCCTGCCTGAAGTATATTAGAAACAGTAAAGCAGGAACGGTTTGCAGTGAGATCTAGCTAACTGAAAAAACTGCCTGCTCAAAGTAAATGAAATGACACTCTCTCTATCTCTCTCTCCACCAGCAACACACTACACAAGGCTGACGTGCAAACGGCTTTATATGGTGTGGGGCATGGACTTAACCTCCTGAACCATAATTGGCCAAAAGCACCCTGCCTTTGGCCTATTATGGCTCTCTTTGCTGACGGCGCTGTGATTGGCCAAAGCATGCGGGTCATAGTGAATACTTGGCCAATCATCAGCCAGCAATGCACTACGATGACGCAGTGCATTATGGGCCGTGACGGCCCATAATGTTTGATCTTCGTCGAACGATCAAACAGCCGATGTTCGAGTCGAACTCATGTTCCACTCAAACAGACAGCCCATCCCTATTTGCGAGTAGAAAGGCACCCACCTTGGGCTCATATTGTCACCCAGTTTAACCTGTTTACTGCTATAGGGCAGCCATTCCACACAGACGGCGCACACGCCTCTGTCTGCGCGGCACTTCTGCTATAATTAGTCACAGCAGAAGCCAATCAGTGGGTGCAGCCAATGGATGACTGACAGCACCCGCTGATAATCAAGGAGAGACACAGGACAGAACTCTGCAATAAAATCCACCATGTCTCTTAGTAAAAACACATCACAGTACACACACATAAAAAAAATTAAAGAATGACTGCGCTTGAGTTAAAATAACAGGCGAACAGCAGCTAGCATATATTGTAGGTATCAATATGAAAATTATTTAAAAGAAATGCAGCGCATAAATGTCCATTAAAATAAGAAAAAGAAGCCCATCATTCCCGGGAAGCACCTAGAATGTGAATAACAATTGTCTTGCAGGTGAACAAGGGTCCTCCACCAACACCAAAATAAGCCACGCCTCTTACCCTCAGGAATGGACCACTAAGGTATAGGTGGTCATTAATGCTCAAACACCAATCTGCTCTGAATCATATCCACTGTAGGCTGCACCAACAAGAATTCAATGCTGCGGTGCCCTCTTAAAAGCATCTCTCCTCAGATCAGAGAATGTAACAATAAATACCACTTCTTAGTGTAGTATGTCAAAAACACCTTATTGTGACATAATCAATGTACTCACACAAAGGATAATAAAAATGAGCATGCCATAAAAGGGGTTTCAGATGGTTTCAAACCAACAAGATGGTCACAGTCCACATGCACAGCCACGCCGCGTGTCCAAACTCCACCCTATGCCGTGTTTCTTCGTAATCAGGAGTGGCACCATTTACATTTCCTGGAGGACATTCAATATGAGGCTTGGAACACAATTAGGGTGGGGTCCCTACCTTATATACAGTATCTCACAAAAGTGAATACACAGAATCTGCTGCAGCTGGGCATAGTAACCAATCAGCTTCTAACTTCAGTTTATTCAATCAAGCTTTGCCAATAAAACCTAGAAATTGACTTGTTACTATGCAAAGCTGCACCAAATTCTGTGTACACCAGTTTTAGTAAATCCCCCCCCCCTTTATCCTACGTTGACACTTTTTTGTGCGTTCTTCCTTTTGCAGAAACACACTACAGTCCATATAACATGGTTTCCTAGGGTACACGTTCACATCAAAGGGACATACAAAGAAAAACACACAAAATGCGAAAAGCATGAAAAATGCATGCAAAAACGCATGAAAAACACAAAATGTGCCTGAAAAATGCATCAACCACAGCCGCATAGACTTATGTATCAATCATATGTTCCGTAATTATTCTGTTTTAGTGAAATCATTTTACAGAAGCTTTATATCACAAGCTTTATTAAAAAAAAAAAAATCTTTCAATATTTCAGTTAGAGGTACTTTACATATTTTTCTCAAAAACAGAATAGTTTTTATAATGTGTTGTGACTTAATTTCAGTACCTGAACATATTGAAGGTGCTTCATTCCAGTTCCCGGAAGAAAGACAATGGACTCTATCAGTTCCATTAAGGAAAAATCCATCAAGACATTCAAAGTGGCAGAAAGATTCAAAACTGAAATTTCCCCAAGAATGGAAACAGTTCATATGCATTGGTGGTTCACTTTGTAAATATGGACATTGTATAGCTGCAAAAGAGTAAAGATGTGCAAATGTATAAGAGTTCAATAGTCAGTTCATTAGCTACAGTGTTTTTGAGTTTTAAATAAGATACGAATGAAATATGTATTTATTCTTTGGTTAAAAAATTAGCTAAACAAATTGATACATAATGAATTTACTTATTACTAATGTCTTAATATTGTGCAGCAGACATATTAGGCTCAATCTATTTGTTGCCATGTTCTAATGTACAGGGCTGTGTACATGCATTCAATCATTTTTTGGTGAGTTGTGTTCCTTTCTCAATGCACAGTAACTTACAGGGAATAAATAATATTTTCAGTGCTTTTTAAGACATACTTATGAACAAGATCAGCCTGAGATATATGAATAATCATATTAAGTGTTAATCTTAAAGAAAAAATTAAGTTTGTAATTTAAATAGTATATGGAACCAACACATTTGCTCATTACAAACATTACAAATGCAGCTCTGACTCTTGCTTTTTAGTGCTGCACAATGGTTATTGTTAAGTCTCCAGGAGACCTTTCTCTCTCTTGAGGTTCAGAAAAGAGAATTCACCTTGTCATTTGATTTGTATATTGTGTTGCTGCATTATTAAGCTATAAATTATGTTTGTTCCAGGTTAGCTGTATGCATGTGCCACCTACTGGCCAAACATTAATATCATTTGTAATAATACCTTTAACCTTTAAAGGATGTGACATAAAAATCATCACATCCTCTTTAGTCAGGAAGTGAATACCCCTTAGGGATCAGCATTTTCAAGATTATGCCAGCTGCCTAGATGTAATCTCTTCCCATCCATGGCATCGGAGGTAAGCAATCTTCCCCTTCCTCCTCCACAGGTTATTAGGGAAAGGAGATAGCTATTTCATTTATTATTTTATATGATGTTTACTATTGTATGGTAATGTTACATTATTCTTGTTATTTTCAGTTTTACCGCATATAACGTGTGTCATTCACACTTGTATTAAAATCTGCAATGTGCCAATAAAGACACAGACAAGAAACAGCAGTCTATTATTGTGTACGCAGAAAAAGCTTATCTGCCTGGATAGCTACCCATAGACTCCGGGAGTACAGGGGGCGAGGCCAGGACAGTAAAACTCCGTCCAGGAACACTACAGATAGTGCAGAAGGGGAAGAGGTTTGGCCACACGGAAGAGCTACAGTCTGCAATCGACTATACAGCCATTTTCATATAGACAAGCAGCATACAGATACTGCAGCCCTACACGCTAACTGCTCCCACAGGCCGCTACTCAGTCAAGCATCCATGTCACGCAGTAGCACATCCTCACTCAAAACCAGATTACGAGTTTACGGTTCGAGCAAGTCGGTGACAGACAGTTTTGCAGCCGCCATCACCCGTGGGAAAGCCGAAGCGAGCTACCTTTGCTGGACAAGAAATGCAGTTGAAGTTAGAAAAGGCCTCGCTAGAAGCCAAGCAAGCGCAAGATAGGGCCTCGCTAGAAGCCAAGCGAGCGCAAGACAAGGCCTCGCTAGAAGCCAAGCAAGCACAAGATAGGACCTCGCTAGAAGCCAAGTGAGCGCAAGATAAGGCCTCACTAGAAGCCTCCATAAAGCTTGAACAAACATGTCTGGATGTCGCATTAGAGAAGCTCACTACAGAAAGGGAAGCTGCAACTGCCATAGCTGAAGCAGAAGCCCTGGAAGCAGCCATGAGCCTCAGTGGTGAACGCAGCAATGTGCTTGGCTCCAAACAAGGAGAGCCGAATCCCTCACAACGCACTTCAGTGTACTTGCACCAACACTTCAAATCAACCTACGATACCTCTCCTCTACAGGGAATAGATGGTGTCCTAGGAGAAACAGACCAAACACTGCAGGTAACAGAGCATGAGAGCAACCAAACTCCTCAGAGCTGCAAGCAGCAGAACTCTCACCAGCACGTTACAGATCAAGCCTACGTCTCTGCACGCCACGACCCTCAACCTCCAAACCAGCATCAGAATAATCCTTCTACTACAACAAGGTACGAGACAAGAGGACCTAAAGCAGAAACTTCTGACAGGTATGGTCGCAAACCACACTCCCACTACAGTAGTGAATCGCCAACGTGCTCTAACATCAACTAAGTTATAACAGACTTAGCCAAGTTCTTCGTCAGACGAGATTTAATCACAAAAGGACTTGTAAAGTTTAACGATCAGCCAGAAAATTACAAAGCCTGGCGATCGTCCTTTCAAAATACCATAAAAGGTCTAGACCTGTCTCACTCCGACGAAATAGACCTCCTAGTCCAATGGCTTGGGAAAGACTCTGCTGAACATGCCAAAAGAATCAGGAACATTAACATAAAACAACCAGAGATTTGGAGCAGATTAGAAGAGTGCTATGGCTCGACAGAGACTATAGAGCATGCACTTTTTAAATGGATTGAGGACTTTCCCAGAATACCTAGCAAGGGTTATCACAAATTACGAGAATTAGCTGACTTGCTAGAGGAACTACTTCTTGCTAAAGAGGAGGGAGACCTGTTGGGTCTCACTTCCCTGGATGCGGCCAGAGGAATTAAACCTTTAAGCTTCTTTACGATCTACAACAAAGATGGGTCACATATGGTTCTAAACATAAGGAAAGGTTCCAGGTACTATTTCCACCATTCAACGTTTTCGTAGACTTTGTTTCAAAGCAAGCTAAGTTCTTGAATGATCCCAGCTTTGACTTTATACTGCCATCAGCCATGCCCCCTAGCTTCAAACAGCATAGGATGCCAGTGGCAGTGAACAAGTCTCATGTTTCTCCTACAGATTTTTCCTATAGGTCTTCCAACAGTGTTCACCCAGAGGACAAAGTCGGAGACCCTAGCAAGCAGTGCCCTCTACACAGGAAGCCGCACCCTCTACCAAAATGCCGGACCTTCAGGGAAAAGTCTCTAGAAGATCGCAAAGCCTTCCTAAGAGAGAACTGCATATGCTTCAGGTGCTGTTCATCCACATCACACTTTGCCAAGGACTGCAAGGTTAGTGTATCATGCACAGAGTGTGACAACACAGCACTTCATCCAGGCCCTGCTCCTTGAACCGCCCAGCGAGCTGGCGATACCAACGAGCATGGCGGGGAGCAAGAGAACACTGGTTCAAACATCTCAGTGGTTACCTCACAGTGTACTGAGGTATGAAAAGATCCTGCAAGCGGTAGGTCTTGTTCAAAAATCTGTCTTATTAGAGCTTATCCAATGGGTCACAAAAACAAAGCTGTCAAGATGTATGCACTCTTAGATGACCAAAGCAACCACTCTATGGCTAAATCCACGTTCTTTGACACCTTCAGTGTTAGGGGTCTAAGCTCCTCTTACTCTCTAAAGACTTGTGCGGGTACTGTTGAGACGGCGGGGAGAAGAGCCACCGCCTTTTGTGTAGAGTCCATAGAAGGTCAGACTCGCTTACCTTTACCCACCATACTCGAGTGCAACCAGCTTCCAGACAACTGGTCAGAAATCCCTACACTAGACGCAGCAATTCACCAGCCTCATCTAAAATTCATGGCCCATCTCCTACCAAAATATGACGAGCAGGCTCAGTTAATGCTGCTCCTGGGAAGGGACATTCTGCAGGTTCATAAAGTAAGAGAACAGATTAATGGTCCCCGCAATGCTCCCTTTGCCCAAAGACTTGACCTGGGGTGGGTCATCATAGGGGACGTCTGGCTAAAGACTGTGCACAGACCCACTACGGTCAGTAGCATGTTCACTAACGTACTTGACAAAGGACACCCTTCCTCCTTGCAACCATGTCACAACAGCTTCATCACAAAAGAGCTTCCAGGTAGTACTCACATACCTTGTTCCTCTGTGGACCCAGACTCAGATGACCACGCTTGTGACAGTTACCCAGACCACCTAGGGTGTACAGTCTTTCATAGAACAAAGGAAGACCAGCAGGTAGCAATGTCCTTTGAAGATAGACTTTTCTTGCAAATAATGGAAAAGGAGACAGCTAAGGAAGAGTCAAACAACTGGTTCGCACCTCTCCCATTTAGACCTCATAGACAGCATCTACCTAACAACAAGGAACACGTCTTTAAACACTTTGTCTCCCTTAAATGTAATTTCCAGAAAAAAACAGACATGAAAGATCACTTCTTTACCTTTATAGGAAAAATATTTGAGAATAATCACGCAGCGTTAGCTCCTGCCCTTAAAGACAATGAGGAGGGCTGGTATTTGCCTATATTTGGAGTGTACCACCCCAACAAAACAGGTCAGATTAGAGTAGTGTTTGACTCTAGCTCTAAAGAACAAGGCATGTCATTAAATGACGTTCTTCTCTCAGGGCCGGATCTGAACAACAGACTCATTGGGGTACTCCTCCGTTTCCGCAAAGACTCTGTGGCATTCATGGCGGACATCCAGCAGATGTTCCACTGTTTTCTTGTTAAAAAGGAACACAGGAACTTTTTGAGATTTTTCTGATTTAAAGATAACAACCCTTCCAAATAAATCGTAGAGTATCGCATGAAGGTCCACATATTTGGGAACAGCCCTTTCCCCGCAGTTGCCATTTATGGGCTTAGAGGCTCGGCTCATGAAGGCGAATCCATCTACGGGTCTGAAGTGAAACACTTAGTAGAAAAAGACTTTTATATAGACGATTGCTTAAAATCTCTACCCACCACTGAAGCAGCTATCAGTCTCCTCAAGAGAGCACAGGAGATGCTAGCCTGTTCTAATTTGAAGCTCCACAAGATCGCCTCTAACAGCATAGAACTGATGAAGGCCTTCCCCTCTCAAGATCACTCTGGTGAGTTCAAAGACTTAGATTTAGGTTCTGACTCTCTACCAATGCAACGTAGCCTTGGACTACTCTGGGACTTAAAGTCAGACACCTTCACCTTCCAGGTTAGTCGGGAAGAAAAGCCCTTTACGCGCAGAGGTGTTCTGTCAACCATAAACTGTCTATATGACCCTCTAGGGTTTGTAGCTCCAGTCACCATTAGGGTAAAGTACTTCTCAGAGACCTGATTCAAGAGACAGTGAACTGGGATGATCTACTTCCCCCCGAGAAAAGAGATCAGTGGACAGAGTAGAAAAATTCCCTGACAGCCTTGTCTAACTTAAAGGTCCCTCGACCATATGCTCCTGTACCATCTACAGAAGTCCAAGACCAAAGACTTTGTGTTTTCTGCGATGCTTCTGTCAAAGCAATCGCTGCTGTAGCTTACCTCAGGACCAAGGACATGAAAGGACAGTGCCATATAGGTTTTGTGATGGGAAAAGCAAAACTTGCCCCACTCCCAGAACACACAATACCTAGACTGGAACTTTGTGCCGCAGTGTTAGCTGTGGAGTTAGCTGACACGATTGCTAGAGATGTTGAAGGTGAATGAGAAAATCCGGACAGCCGCACTCCAGGAAGATGTAGTTCAAAAATTATTTATTGTAATAGATTCTTGAGCATACAGTATACAAAACACTGTGGCAGAAAGTACAGGCAATCAGCTAACGCGTTTATACGCGTTTATAAGCGCTTACTCAGAGCTATGAGTGCGGCTGTCCGGATTTTCTCATTCCCTTTCAACATGACTCAGCATTAGCCAGCACCTGGGGCTCTTTATCCTGGGAGATAACCGAGTTGATACCTGGAAGCAGATCCATGCCTGTGCGGTGAGAATTTTTTCTGCCACGATTGCTAGAGAGATGAACCTAGAAATCAAAGACACTGAGTTCTATACTAACAGTAAAGTTGTCCTGGGGTACATCTACAACGAAACCAGACACTTTTACATCTACGTCAGTAATAGAGTGTTGAGGATTAGGAGATCCACACACCCAAGGCAGTGGCACTTCGTTCCAACTACACACAATCCCGCAGACCTAGCGACTAGAGCTGTCCCAGCCAACTGTCTTTGGGACACAACATGGTTTACAAGCCCTGCATTCCTGTACAATTCAGAACACAACACTTCTGAATCAGAGACCTTTAGCTTGATAGATGCAGTCAAGGATGCAGAAGTTTGTCCACAAGTTTCTGCATTAGTCACTGTGACTTCACAAAACCAACTCAAATCTCATCGGTTCTCCAGGTTTTCCACATGGAAATCACTCATTAGAGCCATTACTTCCTAATCCCACACAGCCCGTTCCTTTTGAAAAAGGACTAACTGCAAAGGCTGGCACCGCTGTAAAAATACATACTCAGTGACTGACCTAGAGCAATCAAAACATCTGATCATTTACACTGTGCAACAAGAGACCTTTGCTAGAGAGATTGACTGTATTAATAACAAAAGGCCAATCCCTAAAGACAGCGTCCTAAGGAAACTCGATCCATTCCTCGACAGCAGTAACCTGTTGAAAATAGGAGGTCGCCTTAAAGAAGCTACCTTGGAGTACGACAAGAAGCATCCTCTCATTCTCCCAGCTCAGCACCATGTCACTGCCCTGCTTGTACAACACTATCACAGTCAAGTTAAACACCAAGGCCGGCTATTCATGGAAGGAGCTTTGAGGGTTGCTGGACTGTGGATAATAGGAGCAAAAAGATGTGTGAGCAAGTGTATCTTTAATTGCGTTACCTGCCACAAACTCCGTGGACTCTTACAAACCCAAAAGATGGCTGACCTTCCACCTGACAGACTTAACTCAGATCCTCCCTTTACAAGTGTGGGCCTTGACGTATTCGGTCCTTAGTCCGTGACCACTCGCCAAACCAGGGGAGGCCACGCCAGCAGCAAACGCTGGGCAGTTATTTTTACTTGTATGACTGTTCGAGCTGTTCACATAGAGTTGATTGAATCAATGGACACTTCCAGCTTTATCAACGCCCTCAGGCACTTCATTGCCATTAGAGGTCCCGTTAAGCACATCCGCTCTGATAGGGGCACCAACTTTGTTGGAGCAGCCAAGGAACTTCAGATCCTTTCCAATCTAGACAACAACAGTGTGGAAAGGTATCTCAACCAACAGGGATGTACCTGGACATTTAACCCCTTCTCATTCTTCTCATATGGGTGGTGTGTGGGAAAGAATGATAGGCGTAGCCCGCAAGATCTTGGATTCTATTTTCTTTCAAATGGGAAATGCCAGACTCACGCATGAATGTCTGTCCATCTTCATGGCCGAGGACTCAGCCATCATAAATGCTAGACCTCTGATTCCAGTTACTAACGATCCAGAGGAACCCATGTTGCTGACACCTGCAACTCTACTCACCCAAAAAACCAACACAGTCAGTGCTCCAAATAGAGAGTTTACTGATAAAGACCTTTTCAGACGTCAATGGAGACAGGTGCAATGCCTAGCCAACACTTTCTGGAACAGATGGAGGAGATATTACATCCAAACCCTACAACTCAGAAATAAGCGGCAAGTTAACAAACCAGACCTGAAGTCAGGAGATGTGGTGCTCGCTAAAGACTGCCAAGCACACAGGAATGACTGGCCTTTGGGACTTATCACACAGACATTCCCAAGCAAAGATGGACATATCAGGAAGGTTGAAGTTAAGACTTCCAAATAGGGTGAAGTAAAGTCATTTCTCAGACCCATATCGGACTTGATTTTACTTGTGTCCAATAACGCTGTTAGTGGCGTTGGTTAACGACAGATGGGGAGTGTTATGTCTCCAGGAGACCTTTCTCTCTCTTGAGGTTCAGAAAAGAGAATTCACCTTGTCATTTGATTTGTATATTGTGTTGCTGCATTATTAAGCTATAAATTATGTTTGTTCCGGGTTAGCTGTACGCATGCGCCACCTACTGGCCAAACATTAATATCATCACATCCTCTTTAGTCAGGAAGTGAATACCCCTTAGGGATCAGCATTTTCAAGATTATGCCAGCTGCCTAGATGTAATCTCTATAACGTGTGTCATTCACACTTGTATTAAAATCTGCAATGTGCCAATAAAGACACAGACAAGAAACAGCAGTCTATTATTGTGTACGCAGAAAAAGGTTATCTGCCTGGATAGCTACCCATAGACTCTGGGAGTATGGGGGGCGAGGCCAGGACAGTTATGCTTTCTGCTCCTTCCCTTACTGCAATTCTATCAGTCGGCTGATTACCTGAAAGCAGTGCTTTCCCTTTGCTTAGAATATCTTATGTCAACAGTGATCTTAAAGGCTAATTTACCCTGCCTCTTGTGGCTAATTAACAAAGCGCTTCAAATAATATAATACCAAAAGGGGACAAAGAGACTTACAAAATCTCATAAAACATTACTTTAAAGCAAACACTCACTGAAAGCTCAAAAATATGCTCTAATTGGAAATTCCCTTTGCTTTAGTTTCAATTTCAGTACCTAAGACACTGGGGGGGGGGGGAGGGTTATTTACTAAAGGAAAATCCACTTTGCACTGCAAGTGCACTGAAAGTGCACTTGGAAGTAAAGTCACTGTAGATCCGAGGGGGACATGCAAGGACAATAAAAAACAGCATTTTAGCTTGCACATGATTGGATGAAGAGCTTCCACTCATTTCAGATCTACCCCTTAGAGTGCACGTTCAACGATTTTACACTTAGCAAACACATGCAGACGAATAAATATTTGACAGTTTCTCTTTACTGGACTTTTTTTACTTTTATCTTCCCAAAGAAAAATATCCCACTCTTTACAATCATGCCTTATTCATGTCATCAGTTTTCGGCAGCACCTATATTTGTGAGCAACTATTTGTGATGAAGCATATGAAGGGCAAAATTAGACCCAAAATACCTGATGAGCAGCTTGAGAATTCATTGAGAATTGCTACTACATCCACTGAACTAGATACTGATGTGTCAGTTTATCAAAACAGTGTCAAATATCTCACTAGTTTTATGTTGCCCTGTTTTACTTTTATATTAAAAAATATTACAAAAAAATGAATTTGTGATGTGCCTGACTTTTTCTGCCCATCAGCTATCCTTATTGTTAGTGTATTTTATGTGTGACCCAAGACAATTCCTCTTATAATGTGTCCCAGGAAGGTAAAAAGGTTGGACACCCCTGTATTAGAGTTTTATTATCAGTTCTATAACTACTGTGCTTTATTAAATATCAATAGATTGCCTTTTTTATTTTTAAATGGGTTTACAGAATTAAAGATAAATTCAAACGTGGATTACGAGAAATAAAATCCTTATTGACACATTTATTTATTACTAATATGTCATCTCATTGTGCCATAAACATATTATGCTTATTCTATATATTGCCAAGTTCTTATGTACAGTGCTTTGTTTAGGAATTAATCGCTTGGACTTTTGCACATTTTTTGTGATTGTATCCCGTTTACAATGCCCTGTGATTTACAGGGAATAAAGAGTACTTTCATTGATTTTAAAGACATAAATATTAACAAGATCAATTTGATATAATGTGTGTTCATTTCAAAAAAAGTTTCTATGTTTAGTTTATAAGTGATTATGTTCATGGGGACAAACATATTTGTTCATTACAAATGGAGCTCTAAATCCTGATTTACAGTACCATATAATGATTATGCTTTCCACTCCTAGTTATACTGAAAGTCTTTGAATCAGCTGGCTCATTGAAAGCAATGCTCCCAGTGTGTCTAATCTCTTATGTTGGCAGTTGTCAAAAGAAATATGCAGTAATTGATACATATAACTCTTCTACCTAGTGACTAATAAACACATTTCTATAATTAATATATTAAAAAAGGAAAAGGAAGATTGAAAATACTTTATGTAAAAGTCACACAAAATACTGTAAGGCAAAGACAAATTAGTAACTCAAAAATATATGCTCAATGAAAACACATTATACTTAATTTCTGTACTCTGTTCCACTTAATTTCTGTACCTGAACAATGTGGAGGTGCTTCACTCCAGTTTCCAGTAGAAAGACACTGCATGTTGTCAGTTCCATTAAGGAAAAATCCATCAAGACATTCAAAGTGACATTGAGATTGAAAACTGAAATTTCCCCAAGAATGGGAACAGTTCATATACGTTGGTGGTTCAGTTACCAAATGTGGACATTGTACAGCTACAAGAGAATACAGGAGAATCTATTATCTGATATTAGATATCATCAGTTCTTAATTTAATGTGTTTCACTTGCAACTCAATTACTCTTGTTAGGCTGGATTCACACCTATGCATTTTTAGTGCTTTTTGCATTTTGTAGATTTGCACAATAGAACGTATTCCATAGGAAACCACGGTAGATGGACTAGGAATGCATAGGTGTGAATCCAGCCTTATTCTATAACTTGTTTAAAAAAAAAATGAGTATCAAAGATTTACTGAAACTTGAAATAACAATTAATTAATCAGCTAATTGCTTTTTCCCTCCATTCACAATAGCGCGTTTTTTGATGCATTTTGCATTCTGCAAAAACGCTGCAAAAACGCTGCACTTGCGTTTTTGATGCTGGTCCATTGAATTCTATTACATGCAAAACGCTGCATTTTGCATGAAAAAAAGTCCCTGACCCTTTCCAAAAATGCAGAGGTACAAAAAGGTATTGATGTGAACATGTTCCATAGGAACCCATGTTAAAAAATTCCCATGCATTTCTGCAAAATGCAAAATGCATCAAAAAACACACTAGTGTGAATGGAGCCTAAGTTCTTACTAACATGTCTTATTCAGTGGCAAATGCAATAACGATAAACCATTTAGCAAATCCATAACATAAAACAAACAACACATTTGCTCATCCTAGCCACTAACTAATGTTAAGTAACTCCCTGACCTACAGGATTCCCCTAATGGACTCCCCCCCCCCCCCCCCCTCCAAAAAAAAAAAAAAAAACAGTGCATGCACCTTTTTACATTCAGTGGGCTGTCACATAGCAGATAGAGAGAGAGATTGGGGTTGATTAGCAAAAAGCAAATAGACTGTGCACTTTGTAAGTACAGTTGTACCCTGCAATTTCAGTTGCTCCAGAACTTAGTAAATTAGTGGAAGCAAAGAATACCCAATCACATGCAAGGGAAATATAAAAACAGCATTTTTGCTTGCATGTGATTGGAGCCTGAAAGTCAGCAGAGCTTCCTTCTATTTACTAAGCTCTGGAGTAACTGCACTTGTAAAGTTCACAGTCTATTTGCCTTTAGTTTATCAACCCCATTGAACCTCAGTAAGCTCACTGGTGAGGTTTGGCTAACATGTAAAACATGGACCTAGAACTGGAGGTTTTATCCCACCAAAACCTTTACACGCTATCAGGACTTCAGGACTTAGTTTTAAACATATTAAGTTAATAATACATAAGAATTATAATGTGCACTATCCATTTAAACCAAAGTGCTATAATACAAGTGCCTGGGCTTCTAAAGCTTCCTAAAACATCTTATATGCATACATTTAATAATGTGCAAATACAAATAATCCTGTGCAAAATACAAGAAATCTTTTTGTGCAAAAATCCTTGGTGCAAAACTCTGCCGAAAGTTGTGCATGTAACAATCCCTTAACATATTTTAATCTGCAAAATACAAAAAATGTATTTGTGCAAATGTCCTTAGTTCAAAACCTTGCCGGAAACTATGCATACACAGTCAATGCAGTGTTACATGCTATTCTGGACAATCTTCAATCATATCCTAGGTAACAAGCAATTGAGCTGCAAGTTTGAAAATGACTTGCTAGACTTACCAGGCTTCACAAGTTTGTTGCACAATTGCAGCAAGCATTGCATGACTCCAGATCAACTTTCTTTGCAAACATTTTGAAGTCTGCTGCAAATTTTGGTTCAGGTATGTTGTGCAATAGTCATCCCACCACAGGGGTCACTGTGACTGAATTTGGAAAAATGTCAACTAGAACTTCTGCTGCAAGTGCTCTGCAAGTGCACAACTTGCCAGTCAGTGAAAATGTGCAGTAAGTTAACAAGATTTACAATTCAACACTGCCACAAATTTGTGGCAAGTTATTCTTGCTTTTGAGATCACAGGTGCAACCTTCAACAACTTCACAGTGTGCCACCCTCAATCAAGCTTATGTGAATCTATCCCTACTTTTCAGAGAACTCACAAAAAAACAAGATTCCTAAGATTTATGGGTCAAACTCGCTTGTGAATATCCAGATCTCAAAAGCCATAATTTCCCCATATACATAGCTCCCAACCGTGGCTGATTTAGAAGGACTGTCCCCGATTTGGAACAAAGTCCCGCTGTCCCTCTTTCCTCCTCATTTGTCCCTCATTTTGGTTTGATCTATATAGTTGTATATATAATGCATTCATTTTCTTTCAAAAAGTGTTTCCCAGTGCTAAACCTTTCATCCAATTTCTAAATGTATGCATTTGTAGATTTCAAAACGCAATATAAAGGATAAGTAGTGTTAAAAAAAAAGCACCTGTGGGTTTACCTAATCATTTTTTGTATAATTCTCCTTTAAAGGGGCGTGGCAGGGGAGGTGCAAATAAAACCAATCCACTTACATTTGGCAGTGCTATCCCAGCACTAATATTACAGCTTTGCTTTTAATGTGTTTTAACCAGTTGTGGATCGCTCACTGCTTTTATATTGATATATCTTTGATCAGATCAGAAAAATACGAGTGTCCCCAAAAATGCAGTGTTCACAGGATCAGCCCTGTTCGCTGCCAGCACTTTGTGTTTAGCAGTTGTCACCCCCCTGTGTCAGTATGATTATACATTACATACATTGTACACAAAACTGCAGTGTTAGCAAGATCAGGCCTGGCATCAGACTTGTTTTGGTCCCTCCTGTCCTGGCCAACCTGGTCTCTGCATCAAGAACTGCTTCCGCCGCTACCACACACTAGTGGAGTATTAGTTTAGGGTACAGCAGGGCACAGTCTAGGGTACACAATTGACACACAAGGATCTCGAAAGATGCTAGGTAGTGATCCTAAAATCAAAGGCTGCAAGGCTATTGCTTTAAAAAGTAAAATTACAAAAACATTAAAATCGTTAAAAAAAAAAAATAAATAATAAAAAGTTAAAAAAAAAAAAAACAGTAAAAAAATAGGTTGTGTTTTATTGATTTAATGTTACATTGTTACTGTATTTTATTTTTAACCATTGTTTGTTTTGCAGGAATGCTAGTCAGGGTGCTGCTCTCAGAAAACATACATCATTGATTGCAGCACTGCAGGAGGAGATTTCTCATCCGCAGTTAAAAAAAGGTATATATGCCCAAGCATGAGGGTCCTGGGATGGTCAGTGGGCAGATCGCTCCTATGCTTTTGGATATCATTTTTTCATTTTTTTTTTTTATAGCAGCGATTTGTTTATCCACATTGATTGGTGTGAATGGAGGAATCTGCTAGGTTCCTTTTGTTTTTTAGAAAAAAAGGATGTTACATGTATGCCCAATAGGGATGAGCCGAATACCCCCTATTTGGTTCGCACCAGAACTTGCGAACAGACAAAAAATGTGTGCGAACATGTAAACACTGTTAGGCTCGATTAAAATCTATGCATGTTGCTTTTGAGCGTTTCTGCAGTGCTTTTTGTGGTGCTTGCTGCGTTTTTGAATGTGCGGTTTTGCCGCGTTTTTATTGCGTTTTTTTTTTTTTTTTTACAGTTTTTTTTTATACTGTATACAGTGTTAAAAAAAAAAAGAAAGAAAAAAATGCAAAACGCGGCAAAAATGCAGTAAAAACATGGTAAAAACACGGTACTACTCGTTTTTGGATGTGGGTCCATTGAATTCTATTACATGCAAAACGCTGCATTTTGCATGAAAAAAAGTCCCCGACCCTTTCCGAAAGAGGCACAAAAATGCATTGATGTGAACATGTTCCACAGGAACCCATGTTAAAAAATTCCCATGGAATTCTGCAAACTGCAAAATGCATTAGTGTGAATAGAGCCTCAAAATCTATTGGACATGAACGTGAAAAGTGCTAATTTTAAAGGCTTATATGCAAGTTATTGCCATAAAAAGTGTTTGGGGACCTGGATACTGCCCCATGGGACATGTATCAGTGCAAAAAAAGGTTTTTATTCAGGAGCAGTGAATTTAAGAATGCTTAAAGTGAAAAAATAAACATGAAATATACCTTTAAATATTGTGCCTGGGAGGTCCCCTTAGGCTCGATTCACACCTATGCATGTTGCTTTTGGGCGTTTTTGGAGGTTTTTTTTTCATGCTTGCCACGTTTTTGAGCAGCGTTTTTGCCGCGTTTTTGCCGCGATTTGCGTTTTGCGTTTTTTTTTTTTACAGTTTTTTTTACAGTCTTAAAAAAAAAAAAAAAATAAAATAAATAAATAAATAAATAAAAAAAAGGCAAAAACGCATCAAAAACGCACCAAAAACGCATCAAAAACGCTGCAAAAACGGTGCACTTGCGTTTTTGATGCTTGTCCATTGAATTCTATCACATGCAAAACGCTGCATTTTGCATGAAAAAAAGTCCCTGACCCTTTCCAAAAATGCAGAGAAACAAAAAAGCATTGATGTGAACATGTTCCATAGGAACCCATGTTAAAAAATTCCCGTGCATTTCTGCAAAATGCAAAATGCATCAAAAAACGCGCTAGTGTGAATGGAGCCTTAGTCTGCCTGTAAAGTAGCGCATTTTTCCCATGTTTAGAAAAGGACCACAGCAAAGTTACATTTCTAAAGGAAAAAATTTCATTTAAAATTGCTCACGGCTGTAATGTATTGTAAGATCCTGGCAATATACATTAAAAAATCATTTAAAAAAACAGCGTGGGTTCCCCCCCCCCCAGTCTATGCCAGGCCCTTCGGGTCTGGTATGGATATTAAGGTGAACTCCACGGCTATTTTTTTTTTAAATGGCGTGGGGGTCCCCCCCAAAATCCATACTAGACCCAAAGGGCCTGGTATGGACGGGGGGAACCCATGCCGTTTTTTTTTCTTAATTCTGTCATAGGGCTCCCCTTAACCACTTCAATACACTATATTATATATTGTACACTGCACTATCCCTGCACTGTATTATATATACTACACTGAGTGCACTATATACTCTGAACTGCAGTATATATACTATATGGACTGCACTATATACTCTGCTGAAAAATTGGGCCTTAGGTGTTGGTGGTGGCAGAACACGGTAACCCCTCACAGTTACTCTAACCCCTCACAGTTACTATATATAGGCTACACTGAATGCAGAGTATGTATATATATATATATATATATATATATATATATATATAAAAATATATATCTCCGTCCATTATAACACACTATACGGGCGCTGTGTAAGCAGCCTTATATAGTGTGGGGCGTGGACTTAGTCCCCCTGAACCATGATTGCCCAAAGGCACCCGCTGAGGAGCGTGCTGTGATTGGCCAAAGCATGCAAGTTAGGTGTATGCTTTGGAAAATGTAAAAAGGATATTCAGCGCTGACACATAAAAACAAAAAGTTAGAAGCGAACTGCAAGCTGACACTCAAGGTTTAACTCAAACAAAATACCTCAAATACATATTTAAAATACAACAGGGCTGCGCAATTCATAAATGTCCATAATGTTATATAAAAAATGAGAGTCCCACAATAGGTGCATGTGGCAACAGCTCAAATCTCCAATAGGTGCGGTGAAAAACACACACTGAATATCCAGTGACAGTGATCCCTCCACCACAGGAAAAAGATGGCCTCTCACCTCATCGATTCGACCTGAAACAGGTCACATAACAATAAACATATCACCAGACAGAAGGATCCCCACTCTGGATACCGTCCTCGAATCCACACTCAATAAATTCAATCATATAAATAAAGCAGAAGAAAACGATCTAGTGCTCACTGTTTGAATGATTTATTAATAAAAAGTAAAGAAACACACTTACATTCGGCCGCACTCAGAACCGAGTGCTGGCACATGAACGAATGGTGTAAACAAAACCAGCAAGATGGCCGTGGGTGACGTCATACATGACTCCTGACTCCCCGTATGCGCTACGTCCGTAGGCGGGAATTCATCAGCGCGAGGCAAGTTCCTATTTATTGTTATGTGATCTGTTTATTGTTATGTGACCTGTTTCAGGTCGAATCGATGAGCTGAGAGGCCATCTTTTTCATGTGGTGTAGGGATCACTGTCACTGGATATTCAGTGTGTGTTTTTCACCACACCTATTGGAGATTTGAGCTATTGCCACATGCACCTATTCTGGGACTCTTATTTTTTATATAACATTAGGGACATTTATGAATTGCGCAGCACTGTTGTATTCTAAAGGTGTATGCTTTGGCCAATCATCATACAGCAATGCATTGCGGTCTTGCAGTGCATTATGGGGCGCTTGAATTTGCTGCCAACGCCCCATAAAATTCGCTGTTCAGCGAACGGGCGAACACCCGATGTTCGAGTCGAAGGTACATTCGTCTCAAACTCGAAGCTCATGCCTAATGCCCAACATAGAAGTGTGCAGATGCAGGGCAGTAGATTCTTATGGTGAGCATACCATACACTTTTGCTGGCAGAGATTTCTTCATCCACATTGATCGATGTGAATAAAGGAATTTGTTAGGTTCTTTATTTTTGTATGCCCAAGCATTAGAAGTGTGGGATGGTCAGTGGGTGGTAGCTCCTATGTTTCGGTATATTATTTTTTTAAACTTTTTTCTGATCAAAATATCTTCATCCACATTGATCGAAATGTATTTCTTTTATTTTCTTTTTTCATCTTTGAAAACCTTGTGACAAAAAAATACTCTCTATGCCTCTTATCAAATGCCCTGGGGTGTCTACTTTCCAAAAAGGGGTAATTTGAGAGGGTGTTTGTACTATTCTGGCAATTCAGGGCATCCAAAATTGTGATAGGTAGGAAGCAACATAAGGAAATATGCCCTTTGAAAGCCTGGCTAGGCTACCAAAAAGTTTCTCACATGTGGTTTCCCCATACTAGGGAGAAGTATTACAATGTGTTTTGGGGTGTAATTCCACATATACCCATGGCATGTGTGGGAAATATTTCATTAAAATAACAATGTTGTGTAAAAAAGAAAAAAACATATTTCAAAAACTTGTAACAAAAAATAAAATCTTCCATGCACTCAACATGCCGCTTAGCAAATACCTTGGAGTGTACTTTCCAAAAAGAGGTCATTTGGGGGAGATGTTTGTACTATCCTGGCATTTCAGGGCCTCCAAAACTGTTATAGGTAGTCAGGAAATGAAGTGAAGGAACTATGCCCTTTGAAAGCCTGAAGGTGATCATTGGTTGTTGGCACCCATAAGCGGCCAGGCTCCCAAATGTGTTTTGGGATGTAATTCTACATAAACCCATTGATTGTGTGAGAAATATCTCATTAAACTGACAACTTTGTGTAAAAAAACATTTTCCAAAAAACTTGTGGCAAAAAATTGTAACTTCTATGCACTTAACATGTCTTCCAGCAAATACCTTGAGGTGTCTACTTTCCAAAAAGGGGTCATTTAGAGGGTGTTTGTACTGCCCTGGCATTTTAGCACCTCAAGAAATGTGACAGGCAGTCAGAAAGTAAAAGCTGCGTAAATTCCAGTATAAATACCATAATTTATAGACGTTATAACTATCACGCACACCAATCAATATAAATTAAGTGGGATTTTTTTTTTACCAAAGATAAATGACATGACAAAATTTAATTTCATTGGATATTTTTTATAACAGAAAGTAGAAAATGTTAAGGTTGTTTTCAAAATTTTCGGTCTTTTTTTTATATCGCAAAAAAATAAAACCCAGTGGTGATCAAATGCCACCAAAAGAGAGCTATATTTGTGTTTGCCAATTAAAGTAACACAGTGTTGAATAGCAAAAAATGCTCTGGTCATGAAGGGGGAAGAACCTTCCGGAGGTCAAGTGGTTAATAAATGGAATGTTTTCCTCTTTCTTGCACAAAGATTTTTTGTAATCTGCACATTATTGTTTGTATTTGCACATTATTTTATGTTTAACCCCCTGGCGCTGGCTCCTGCCAGCCCTTTAAGGGGTTTGGCATTTTTTGGAGGCGGGGCTTATGACCATGTGACCGCCGTGATTCGTAAGACACGCTTGGGAGCTTTTTGTGAGCTGCCGGTCACTCTGTCGGGTGCTCTCGGCACAGCTGTATTGGCGCTAATGCACGCAAATATGCGGCCCCTCGGCGCCAAGGCCCAGGCTCTGAGAGGCCGTATATTTGGGTGCGGTTGGTGCCTAGGGGTTAAGCGGTTGTAAAGGCTGAAGGTTTTTTACCTTAATGGAACAGAGAGAGCAGCTGTGTTACTCTCTCTTTCCCTCCTCATTGAACTCAGTGAGAGCAGCAGGAGCCATTGTCTTCTGCTGCTGTCAATCAAATCCAGTAATGACGGAGGGTGGGGGGCTGAGCCGCACGGTGTGTCAATAGACACACACAGGATGACTGGGAATTGAGCCTGCAAGTGAACCACCATTGGAAATGGCTTTGTCAGGGCTGGGCTCAGCCCTTCCTACTCAAAGCTGACTGCTCAGCTGTTGTCAAATTGCCAGCTCCTATCTCTCCACAGTGACTCACCTGTTGATGATATCCTGCTCGTCAGTCCTGCCTACTTAAGCCATCCAGTCAAGATGATCTCTGCCTTCGCCTTGGTCGCACCTCTAGAGATGCTCTCCTGTGTTCCTGTTAAAGACTTGCTTGGCTGACATTCCTTCTGGGTTCAGATCCTGCTTGCTGTTCTACTATGCTCATCTCTGGCTCACTGACATTTTGGCTTGTCTGACTATCCATTCCGGTTTCTGACCTCTGGCTATGTTTTGACTACGTTTACTCTGTTTACCTTTTTTATTATTATTAAACAAGTGTGATTTAACTGTACTTCTGTCTCAGTCTGATTCATGGTTTCTGACAGTCTTCCTATCAGTGGCACATGGAGAAGAGGAGGCTCAAGGATAAGTATAACATGTTTGTTATTTAAAAAAAAATACTTTACAATCACTTTAAGAGATTGGATCATGCACATCTGGTAGAGTTATGCACCAAGGATTTTTGCACAAAAAGATTTCTTGCATTTTGCACAGGACTGTTCATATTAGGGAAAAAAATCAAGAATGTTTTGACTATAGATACACTTTAATTCAGTAAATAATTTAAAAGCTTTCCATTTGGAGAAGTATTAGCATTAATGGATATGTTAAACCATTTTGCTTTTTTTACTTCTCTTATTGCTTTTTTTTTCTAGATCCTCTTTTTCTAATACTTTTTAAAATGATTGGCGTTCTATTCTGGCTAATTTCTTGATAGGTATTTTTTTGTGTGTGTGATTGCATGGTTAATTCTAAAAAAGATAATTAAAACCTGGAGCTACTAGTGATGGGACGGTGGAACAAGATGTTATAGTTAATTCTTAGTAAGTTAATTCTTACTAGATATGGATATCTTCTACGGTGTTTGCAGTCTCACGTTTACAGTTTTTGTATTTTTTATTTTTATTGATTTTGTTTAGTATTTGTTTAGTTTTTTTTTATTGCACAGTTGCGTGTTTTTGTTAATTAGAGTCCATACTTAAAGCGGAGCTCCACCCTAAAGTGGAACTTCCGCTCGTTGGATTCCTCCCCCCCTCCGGTGCCACAATTGGCACCTTTCAGGGGGGAGGGGGGTGCAGATACCTGTCTAATATAGGTATCTGCACCCACTTCCGGGCATAGATAGCCACAGAATAGCTGCAGATCATTTCCTTAGTTACTTTTGTAGGTATTTAAATGATTTATACCTACTATACATATTGTTTACAAGTAGAGTGTATATAGGTCAAATAAATTCTGATAATGAGCTTTAATCGTAAGGTGGAGAAAAGGAAAGAGACAGAAGAAAAAGGGTTGAAAGGTAGAGGTATGGTCCACAAGGTTGTCCCGCTCGTCAGTTTATTATTCTTTTTAGTTCTCTTTGAAGCCTTAGAATGGGTGTCTCTGTAAGTCATTTAATCTGTTACCATGGCAACAGGACAGAGTCATTGAAGTTTGACAGGAACTGTTGTTTTATCCAAGGATGCCAAAGTTTTTCAAATTTTGGAATTTGATTTTGATCGATGGCTACCATCTTAGCATGGGACATTGTATTATTCATTCTGTGAATTGTTTCTGCTAGTACCAATGTAGGAGATTTCCATGCCTTGGCCACTGTTTGTTTTGCAGCCGTTATTAGTTGGATCATAAGTTTGAATTGAGAGAGTGTTAACCATTCCGGTTTTAGATTAAGTAAAGTTAAATATGGATCTGGTTGTATTATTTTTTTAAATATTTTAGATGCAATCACGAAGACTTCCTTCCAGAAGGTTTGGATTACTGGGCACGTCCACCATATGTGTAAATATGTGCCTATTTCTGGGCATCCTCGAAAACAAAGAGCTGAGGTATTAGGTGAATATTTTGCCACTCTAGCGGGTACAAGGTACCAGCGAGTTAGGACTTTATAATTTGTCTCCAGTGCTAAGATGTTGGGTGAAGATGACTTAGATGTGAGCCATATGTTAGACCAGTCCATGTCTTCTAAAGTTCGTCCCAGGTCCTCCTCCCACCTCTGAACGTAAGAGGGTCTATTAAGATTTGCTACTCCATATAATTGATTATAAAGTGATGAAATTGTACCTTTAGCAAATGGATCTTTTGTACAGATTGATTCAAAAATGGATAATTGGGATAATGGTGTATCCCCCTTTAGGAATGGTGTATAAAAATTTTTGATTTGGAGATATCTAAATATCTCAGAGTTTGGTAGATCATATTTTTCTCTAAGCGATGGGAATGAAAGGAATGATTTAGATGCTATGAAGTCATTTAGTGTCTGAATGCCTGATGTTGTCCAAGCTTTAAAAGAATTTGGGTAGATCCATGCCGGATAAAAGGCCGGATTTCTGATAAAAGAAAGGAGAGGATTGTGTGGAGATTGTAACTGATATTTGGTTTTTAGTTTATCCCAGAGAGATAAGAAGTGTTTAGTAATGGGATTATGAATTTTAAAGCGGTCTTTAGGATCAAGCCATAATAAATTTGATATTAATAGAGGGTCATTTTCTGAAGCCTCTATAAATACCCATAATGGGACTTCCTGTTTTGCATGGTATTTGGACAGACTGGCCAAATGTGCTGCTCTGTAGTAGTTAGTAAAATTAGGGTATCCCAGGCCTCCTTTATTTTTGGGAAGATGTAGTGTGTGTATAGGTATACGTGGTTTAGAAGAGCCCCATATAAACGAAGTTGCTCTTTTTTGTACTATTCTCAAAAAATAGGAAGGAATTGGAATAGGGAGGACTCTGAATAGATAAAGCAATTTGGGTAGAATAGTCATTTTGATTGCATTAATCTTCCCTATCCAGCATAAAGTTGCGACCATTGTTTTATTAGATTTGTGATCTGTCTTAATACAGGAGGATAATTGGTTGAGAATAAGTCAGAATGAGATGCTGTTAAATGAATTCCAAGATATGGGATTGATTTTTCTGCCCATGTGAATGGGAGTGCAGCCCTAGCCGGGATCAATTCCATGTTAGTGAGTGAAATATTAAGCACTAGGCATTTCTTAGGATTAATCATAAGGCCGGATAGGGCTGCAAATCCATCAAGAGCTTGTATTAAGTTAGGACCAGAGACCTGTGGTGATGATAGAAAAAGTAATATATTGTCTGCAAATATACATAATTTGTGTGTAATACCTCCTACTTCAATGCCAGTTATAGTTTGATTTGTTCTGATGTATTGGGCCATGGGTTCGAGTATAAGGGCAAATAATAAGGGAGATAATGGGCAACCCTGTCGGGTACCTCTTTCGATATTAAAGGCTTCAGATTTGTATCCAGCATATTTTATATAGGCTTTGGGTTTATTATATAATGCTTTGATCCATGTTAAAAAGTGGGGTCCAAAACCCCATTTTTGTAATGAATATTGCATATATTGCCAGGATACTGTGTCAAATGCCCTCTTAATATCGAGAGATAGAAAACATAAAGGGATTTTCCGTTTTTTAGCAATATGTGCCAATAACACTGCCCTGCGTATATTATCGCCTGCCTGTCTATTTGGCATGAAGCCTACTTGATCTCTATGTATTAATTTTCCTATAATGCTATTGAGGCGTTTTGCTATTATTTTTGCTAATAATTTAATATCGAGGTTTAACAGAGAGATAGGCTGATAATTCACACAGGAAGTATCATCAGAAAGGGTTTTGGGATCATACAAACAATTGCCGTTAGTGTTTCTTGCCGAAAAGAATGTCCATCTAGAAGTTTGTTAAAAGTTTCAGTGAGAATGGGAGAGAGTATTTCTGAGAATGTTTTATAGTATAAAGCCGAGTAGCCGTCTGGGCCTGGTCTCTTGTTAAGTTTTAGGTCTTTTATGGCTTTAGCAACTTCATCTATAGTTATAAGCTCATCCAAACTGCTTTTTTGATTCTGAGATAACTCAGGTAAGGTTATTTTTGAGAAGAAGGATTCAGCCTCTGTAGGATTAAATTCATTGTTTGTCTTGTATAGAGATGTGAGTGAAATTTATGGACTATTTTAACTGGATTACAAGTGTAAACATTTTTTGATAATTTCAAACGTATTGGTTTGAAAGATTTGTTAGTTGAATTTAATGCCCGAGCCAAATATGTACCTGGTTTGTTTGTATTCATGTAGACATTGTGTTTGGAGCGTTTGAGGGATTTATCAACTGACTCAGTGAGAAATAGATCGTATTCCAATCTAGGTTTTTCCAGATGAGATTTTGTACTCTGAGATGGATTATCTTGAAATGATATGTAGGCTGCATTAAAATTAAGTTCTAGTTTTTTTGCTAGATTTTTGCGTTCCCGTTTAAATAGTGCCATTTGTCTTTGTATTGTACCACGCAAGACAGGCTTATGAGCTTCCCACAGTGTTATTGGGGAGATGTCTGTTGTATTATTAATTGATATGTATTCCTTTAAAGCTTGTTCAATGGCCATCTGATGTAGTGGGTGTTTGAGCATTATGTCCGGTAAGTACCACGTTGGGTCATGCGCTTTTGGTATGGCTGAGGCTATAGTAGTGTATACTGCATTATGGTCAGACCACGGAATCGGAATTATATCTGATGCAATAATTTCTGGTATCATTCCTATTGTTAGAAAAATATGATCTATTCTGGTGAAGGTTTGATGAGGGTGCGAGAAATAAGTGAATTTCTTTTTCATTGGGTTACTTTCTCTCCACGAATCTACCAGATTGTATTTGGAAAGAAGTTGAGAAAAAGGTAATCTAGAGGTTATTTTGGATGGTGTAAAAGGTGATTTATCTAGAAATGGGAGGAGGACCTGGTTCGAATCCCCACACATTATCACTGTTCCTATTTTGTGTGTATTAATCACTTGTAATATATGTGAGAGGAATGGTGTAGGTTGTTTGTTAGGAGCGTAGTAGGAAATCACTGTGATTGCTGTATCCATTATATAACCCATGAGTATCAGGTATCTACCTTCTGGGTCTTTAATTTCTGATGATAAGGTGAATGGTGTGGTTCGGTGAAATGCAATTAGAGTTCCCCTTTGCTTGGTACAGGCAGAAGCCGTGTAAATTTGTTGATAAAAAGGAGAAATATATTTTGGAGTAGAATCTTTGGTGAAGTGTGTTTCTTGGAGACATACTATGTGAGCCTTCTTGTTATGGAAAGTACGGAAGGCTTTGGTCCTTTTTTGAGGGACATTTATTCCCTGAACATTCAGGGAAAGTATATTCAGTGGTGCCATGGCAACAGATCAAATAGTTTTGACTTACTTTTTGTTATGCAGAGCTGACTGCGCAGATCAACCTGTGTGGACTGAAGAGATGAATAGATAGAAAAGAAACCAGTGAATTCTGGAGTAAAGAGTAAACAAAAAACATATGAGATTAGATGATACATTGTATAAATTATTTTTTGCAAGTAATCACAATTTACCCGTGAAAGAGAATAAATATCTCTCTCAGGGGAATAAGTGCCTTCGTCACACTCCCACATAATATGGTTGGGAGAATAAGGAGGGCTAATGGGGGTACACGGATCTTCCGCTTACAGGAGAGAAGTGCTATGTCAAAAGACATCAAAATGATGTTTCATTAATTGGAGTGCAGAATATAGTTTTTGTTGAAATTATTTATTCCAGGGTGGTTGTATATGGTTAGTCTTGCCCTAGGCTAAATAATTCAGTTAGAAAGGTACTGTTAATAACTTTGGTATTGATGAAGATAGTTTGAATTATTTTGGGATTTTAACCCTTTTAGAGTAAACAATTACATATTTTATTCATATGTAACTGTTTAGATATGTTAACTCATAAAATTGAGGTTGTATTGCTTCAGATTAGAATAAACAAAAACATAATTCTAGGAACTAGTTAGGTAATAATATATTTGTTTTAAGAAAAGAAAGAAAAAGCTTCCATTACTTCTGGATTATTGAACATATTTGTCCTAAAAAGTAATAAATCTATTGTTATTACCTGATAATATATAACTGAACAAGAATTTCCTTATTTCACTTATATATTCTAAGGCTATATGAATCAGAAGTAAAAAGAAATATAACTGGAATGTAACATGATCCCACACAGTGTGTGACTATCAGAATGCAGTTACATTCAGTTATAAATACAGGTTTTTTATGGAGAACCATCTCTTAGTATAATAAATGAAGAGATATCAGGAATTAGGATGTCAGTCCATTGAATCTTCTTGGTCCATGGATGATGTGGCATAACGGCCTCTTTTGTGAGAATGATGATTCCCATTTTGTTCTGAAATTTTCTGGGTGCTGCCTGAAGGTGAAGATGATGCCATTCTTCTGCGTGTGGGAGAGTTGCTGCTTGTGGGTTCTGTCAGATTTAATTTTAAAAGGGTTTGTTGTAGTTCATCTGCTGATCTGCTTCTGTAAATTGTACCTTGGTAGTTAAATCTGACTGAAAAGGGGAAGCCCCATTGATACATAATGTTGTGGAGTTGCAGTTCCATTAGTTGGGGTTTCATGGATCATCTTTTAGTAATAGTAAGTTGGGATAGGTCAGCAAAAATTTGATAATTGTGTCCTTGAAAATTAAGTTCCTTTTTTTCTCTTGCAGCAATTAGTATTTGTTCTTTCGTTCTGTAATAATGAAATTTTGTGATTATATCACGTGGGGGTCCATCTTTCTTTTTAGCTGTGAGGGCTCTGTGTACTCTGTCCAGTTCTAAATGTTCAATAGGGATATCTGGCTTTAGTTCTTGTAATAGAGCAGTAATAGTAGATTGCAGGTCTGTCACAGTTTCAGGTATTCCCCTTATGCGCAAGTTTGAACGTCTGGCTCTATTTTCGTAATCTTTGAGCTTAGTTTGAAGTATTAAATTCTCTTCTTTTAATTGTTCCAATTATGTTATATTTACTTGGGTTGTAATTTCAATTTCATCCATTTTTATTTCTAGGGCTGCGGTGCGGTTTCCCAGCTCTCTTATTTCTTTGGTTAGGCTTTTTGTTATTTGGTCTGAGGTTTGTTTTAAAGCCTTATGAAGCATCTTTTTAAATTGTAATAATATTACTGGGGATGCTGAGGAGGCTTGTGGAGAAGTTTGTGAGAGGATTTGTTCTGTAGCTGACTCAAATGGAGAGTCTTGCTGTGACATTTTCTGTCTGTGAGAGCGCCCTGATGCTGTATCTTGTGAGGTGACTGGAGCTGCTTTAGTTGCAGTGAGTGCCTGTGAGCTCTTTGTGAGGTGATTTTTATTTCCGCCACGGTTTCCTCCCAGTACCATATTTCCTGCCCAAACTTTCACAGTTTGTTCCCTGGGGCATAAAGGTTCAAATGGATGCCTTTTGAGCCTGCAGGCTCAGCTTTGTCCTTCTCTTCTCTCCTCAGCGGTGCGGAGCTCTAACAATGCATGTCTGCTCCGCTAGGCTCCGCCCATCTCCCTCCACCAAATCATATTTCAATCAAACAAATATTGTAAATATACAGCATGTCATAAGAAATGATGTGTTATATCTTATGATATACAGGACTGTGCAAAAATTTAAGGCAGGTGTGAAAAAAGTTCTGTAAATAAAGAAAGCTTTCAGAAATAGAAGTGTTTATAGTTTATTTTTATCAGTTAACAAAAAACGTGACATTGACTGTATGACATATACATACTGTTTGTTAGGGGTTGTTGTCCTGCTGCAGAATACATTTGGGGCCAATCACATGCCTCCCTGATAGTATCGCATAATGCATAAATATCTGTCTGTATTTCTCAGTATTGAGAGCACCATTGATCCTGACCAGATCTCCAACTCTTTTTCCAGAAATGCAGTCACAAACCCGCATGGAACCTCCAGCAAGCTTCACTGTTGTATGAAGACACTTAATATTGTACCACTCTCCAGCCCTTCGGCAAACAAACTGCCTTCTTCTACAGCCAAATATTTCTAATTTTGACTAATCAGTCCAGAGCACCTGTGCGATTTTTCTGCACCCCAGTTCCTATGTTTTCATACATAGTTGAGTCACTAAGCCTTGTTTCCATATCGGAGGTGTGGCTTTTTGGCCATAATTCTTCCATGAAGACCACTTCTGGCCAGACATCTCGGGGCAGTAGATGGGTGTACCTGGGTCCGACTGGTTTCCACCAGTTCTCTGCTGATGGCACTGTAAGTAAGCAAGATGTGTCTTTCATCTGCTGCATTACATTTCCTTGGCGCCTTTGGTCCATAATCTTGCCCGTTCCTTTGTGCTTCTTCAAAAGTGCGTATACAGCACATCTTGAAACCCTAGTCTGCTTTGAAATCTTTGCCTGGGAGAGCCCTTTTTGATGTATTATAACTACCTTGTGTGCCCAGTCTTGCCATGGTGTATGATCTGTGACACAACCTCACCTTAGTAGCAGAGTTTGGCTGTTCCTCACCCAGTTTTAAACCTCCTACACAGCTGTTTCTGTTTCAGTTAATGACCTACTTATGAAATGATCATCATTAGCACCTGCTTGATATAATTGGTTAATTATACACCTGACTCTAATCCTACAAAATCTTTGACTTTGTGCAAAGTGTACAAAGTGTGCAAGTGTAAGAATTGATGCTGGTTTGAAGCCAAAGGGTAATCACACCAAATAATTATTTGATTTAAATTTTTCTTCTATTCGCTCACTTTGCATTTCGTAAATTGATAAAAAAAATTAAATTATATTTTTGAAAGCATTCTTACCTTACAGCATTTTTTTCCAGTTATTTTCATCAACTAGAACATTGAAGTTTTCTCATGTCCAGATAAATAGTTTTTTTTAAATATTTTTTCTAAACATACATTTCCTGTTTTTACTGAGTAAACAGGTATGCATTTAGTTTTTATAAATAGATGTTACATACCATATCTGTCACCAAATAAACCATGAAATACATTGAAGGGATATATGAATCTTAAATAAATTTATTTTGGGGGTGGGGGGGTCACCCTGTTTACCTATCACATTAATCACTGGGATTAAATGACATCTCTTACATATTATCCAGTTCAACATCCTTCTTGGATGGAGACCCATATATTTTGAACAAGTTTATACCTTAGCTTGCTGATTATTTTCGTGTTTCAAAACATTACTCAGATGTCTGTAATTAAATACACAATTACTTCTTAAACATGTACCTTCTCAGGTAGAACACCACATGATAACTCTTCTGTAATCTTCCTTCAGTTTTTCAGTTTTTTTTTTTTTTTTTGCAATCTTGATTATTGCAATATAGTCTCCAGAGATTTTTTTTTTTTTATCATTTACCATTTTATTACTTTGGTCTATTCTGACACTACCAACATGGTAAAATGTTACAAAGAATCCCTCTAATAGATTGGGACCACTTTGGCTCCAGCAACTTTACCCAAATATGATTTTGGTAATATGGCTATGGTCTGGGGACTTTGGTTTCTTTTTATATATAGTATCATTTATAGAGAACTGTTGATATGTTGTGCATCCTCCCCCCTCCCCCCTTGCTGATGATTACTTATGAAATGGCATTGTGTCTCTGGGGCAGTATTTCAGCCTACAATGTCTCTTTTTAAAATGTTGGATAGGGCCCCATTGGAAGAACTGCACCTTAAATCTTTAGAACTATAACTCTTAATTTTAGTACCTAAAATATGTGTTAAATTAAAATACATTGTACCTTGCCCTTTATTTTCTGTACCTGAACAATGTGGAGTTGCTTCACTCCAGTTCCCGGAAGAAAGACACTGGATATTATCCATTCCATTCAGGAAAAATCCATCAAAACATTCAAAGTGGCAGAGGGATTCAAAACTGAAATTTCCCCAAGGATGGGAACAATTCATATATACCAATGGTTCATTTAGCAAATGGGGACATTGTACAACTGTAAGAGAATACAGACATATATTTATTAGAGTTACATTATGTTAAGATTGTGTATTTTAAGTGAAACTACATTACCACTTTCTTTTTTTAATATGCAAATAACATTTGTGCACCACAGACATACTAAAACTTTGAAAATCTGAATAATCTGGTTGAATGAATTAAAGAAGAGGGTACTTCAAATTGATATTATATAGTCCTTTGTTATCCATCAGGGATAGAGGGACAAAGGAGAATGACATGAGAAGGTCAAAGACAATCATAAAATCATTGTATAAAAAAGGTTCAAAAACTGTGCTCATGTCACAAGTAACACTAAAATGCCACGTACACACAATCGGGATTTTGGTCGGAAAAAGATATGATGGCTTTTTAGATGGGATTCCGCTGAAGCTTGCCTTGCATACACACGGTCACACAAACGTTTGCTGAACTTTTGACCGTCAAGAATGCGGTGATGTACAACACTACGACGAGCCAAGAAAATTGATAGAAACCATGAACCAGACCAAGACAGAAGTACAGTAAAATCACACTTGTTTATTGATAAAAATAAAAAGGTAAATAGAGTAAGCGTAGTCAAAGCATAGCCAGAGTCCAGTAACTGGATCGGGTAATCAGCCAAGCCAGAGATCAGTAACCAGATCGGGTAATCAGCCAGGCCAGAAGACAGGGATCCAAGTAGAGGAACAGCAAGCAGGATAATGAGCCAGAAGGGATGTCAGCAAAGCCAGTCTTTAAACAGAAATGCAGGAGATGGTTTCTTGTGATGTGACCAAGGCGAAGGCAGCAATGAAGTTAGCTGGAGATCTTTAGGTAGGCGGAACTGACGAGCAGAGCCACAACAGCTGGTTAATTGTGGAGAGAGATGAGAGCTGGCAATTAGCCGACAGCTGAGGGGCCAGCTCAGAGAAGGAAGGGGTAAGCCAGCCCTGACGAAAATGAAGTTCAATGCTTCCGAGCATGCGTTGAATTGTTTCCGAGCATGCGTAGGAATTTTGCGCGTCTGAATTGCTACAGGCGATCACGTTTTCAGATAGGAACTTTTTCTGACCGAAAAATTGAGAACATGCTCCCAACCTTTTGCTGGCTGGAATTTGGCCAGCAAAAGTCCGATGGAGCATACACACGGTCGCATTTCCCGACCAAAAGCTCTCATTGGTCTTTTGCTGGCCGAAATTCCGATCATGTGTATGCGGCATAAGTGTATGTGAATAACAGCAGCGACTAAACCATGTGATATAACCACAGTCAGAAGCAGAATCAAAATAAAAATGGCCGCACTTGCTACACAATAATCAGAGTGAACCAAAAACAATCAATAAATTGTGATAACACATAAGAAGAGAAAAAAGAAAAAAGTCCACGTGAAGAAGTAATAAATTGTAGAGAAATTCTTCAAATAAAGTCCATCAAGATTCCTAAACCAAGATATGTAGAAGCTCCTTCTGTGAAAACCACCCCCTCAATCAACAGGAGCACTTACCAGATCATGTTGACCCTCTATCTCTAGAGAGGTCAGACGAGTTCTAATCATAACCCTCAATTAGATATAGTGGATGGAAATACACTCCTGAGCTCCTTGACTCCCTCTGCCTATTGGACGTAGAGGCACTGGGGGGGGGGGGGGGGGGCGGTAGGGCTCAGGACTGCCAGCTACCCTCTTCCGCTATAAATGTGGGCAAGCTAGGAGCAGGCACTCAGCTGGAGCTACAGCACGGTACAACATGCTGCAGTAGTCATCTGTCCGGAGGGAAGCCAGCGATAATTCTCTACAATTTTTTAACTTTTTCACGTGGACTTTTTTCTTTTATTACAATTTATTGATTGTTTTTGGTTCACTCTGATTATTTTGTAGAAGCGCAGCTTTTTTTATTTTTAATCATAGAATCATAGAAGCAACATTTAAACAGTGCAGCCTTCATTTATGCAGAAATCACTGTTATGAAACCCGTAAATTCCGATCGTGTGTACACAATTCCGACGCAGAAAGTTTCACGCATGCTCAGAATCAAGCAGAAAAGCAGCACTGGCTATTGAACTTCATTTTTCTCGGCTTGTCATACGGTAAAAAAACATGGATTTTTTTGTCGGAATGTCCGATCGTGTGTATGAGGCATTAGTGTTTATGAGTGCAATCAGACTGTCATCATAAATTTCAATGACAGCGTGAGCTCTTTGGGGGCAAGCTTAAAGCTAAAGCATGCCTAACATCTTTAGATGAATGTTTTGTCGTTTTGGGCTTACAGTGTACATCCAAAGTCTTTAACTGGTTAAACTTGCTTTATTCTTTTTACTCTGTGTATTTAATATTTTTAATAGGAAACTGAAAATTTCTGTTTTTAATAAGAAACTGAAAATTTACCACAATCTTCCAAATAGTGACTTCTTTCTATACAATCCAATGCTTCACCAATGTGCTTCACCATTGTGCAAACTGGCCACCCATCTGAAAATTCACTACAAAGCACACTGCGCCACAAACACGTGACTTTCTCAAGGGATGTCTGTGATGCAATGTGTTGGGAGAAGCCAGGTGACCAAGACGGATATTCAAAATTGTTAGCGATTTTACCTGTGTGACCCTGCGGTCCCTCACACTCTGTTGGGGCTGGGCTCAGCCCTTCCTTCTTTGAGCTGGCCGCTCAGCTGTCGGCTAATTGCCAGCTCCTTTCTCTCCACAGTGACTCAGCTGTTTATGATCTGCTCGTCAGTCCTGGCTACTTAAAGCCATCCAGCTCACTTCATCTCTGCCTTCGCCTTTGGTCACATCTCAGAGACTTTCTCCTGCGTTCCTGTTGAAGACTTGCTCGGCTGACGTCCCTTCTGGCTCCTGATCCTGCTTGCTGTACCACTACGTTGATCTCTGGCTTTCTGACATTGGCTGACTACCTGATCTGGTTACTGAACTCTGGCTATGTATTGACTACGCTTACTCTGTTTACCTTTTTCTTATTATTAAACAAGTGTGATTAACTGTACTTCTGTCTCAGTCTGATTCATGGTTTCTGACAGTAGGCGAAGGCCATGAATTCAGAAGATGCAGTCAGTCCACTTGTTGGTAATATTTTTTCCAGATTGGATGACCAGGATCACCACATGGATCAGTTTGCTTGGCATTACAAAGGCTCCTGAATCGCATGGCTCACCTGGAATCTTCCACTATGGCTGCTCCGGTACAACCTGTGTTGCAGGCCGTCCCTGCTGCTGCTCCAGTCTCTGTGCAGGCACCCGCCTCGAGTATTACCTCTATAAGAGGCATGTCTGGTTCCGCTCCGCTTCCCCAGCGATTTGGGGGTGATCCAGTTCAATGCAGAGGGTTTCTCAACCAAGTTGAGATATACTTTGAGATGCTGCCCCAGGCGTTTCCCACGGACAGAAGCAAAGAAGGTTTTGTGATATCTTTGCTTTCTGAGAGAGCCTTGGCTTGGGCAAACCCTCTATGGGAGATGCAAAAACCCATGGTCCTGAGTTACCCAGAATTTGTGGCTTCCCTCAAAGGGGTATTTTACATTCCCGCACGCTCCGCTTCTGCTGCCAAGAGCCTCATGTCCATCAAACAGAGTACGAGAACTGTTGCTGATTAGGCCATTGAATTCCATACCCTGGCAGCAGAGGTTGCTTGGAACAATGAGGTCCTCGTGGCTGCCTTCTCTCATGGTCTCTAAGATCAGGATGAGATAGCAGCGCAAGATATACCCACTGAGCTGTAGAGGCTGATCACATTTGCCATCCTCATTGACTCCAGACTCAGAGAAAGTCTCTCTTTTAAGGAGCGCTGGCGCAAGCCTCCTGTACATTTGTCTCTGAGCTTTGCAGTCCCACCCTTGCCTCCCTCACCTCCCATGCCTCCTGGTACCGAGTCGGTCTGTGAAGATGAACCCATGCACTTGGGCTTCCCGCATCTTCCTGTGAATGAGAGAGCCCTTAGGAGGAGGAAGAGATTATGCCTTTATTGTGGCCAGGCTGGTCACTTTTTTAAGTCATGTCCTACCAGTCCAGGAAACGCCCGAACCTTGAGGTCCTGTCACGGACAGACCCTAGGTGGCGTTGTTTCGTCTCCAGTTTCCCAGAAAGATAAGCCTCTGGTTTCGGTTACCCTGTCTTGGGCTGGGGCCGGAGGAGTACCGCAATTTTAGCGATGTCTTTGACAAAGGTCAAACTGGTAGTTTGCCTCCACACCGGTCGTATGATTGTGCAATTGACTTTCAACCTGGTGCCATACCTCCTCGTGGCCGGGTTTACCCTTTGTCGGTCTTGGAGGATAAGGCTATGGAGGAGTATGTTGCAGACGCACTTTCTCGAGATTTCATATGCAAATCCTCGTCTCCTGCTGGTTTATTTTTTGTGTGAGAAGAAGAGTGGTGAGCTGAGACCTTGTATCGATTATAGGGGTCTCAATCATTTCACGATTAAGAATGCCTATCCCATTCCGTTGATTACGGAGTTATTTGACCGCCTCAAGGTAGCAACGGTTTTCACAAAGCTTGATTTGAGAGGGGCATACAATCTCGTCAGGATTAAACAAGGGTGGAAAACTGTGTTTAATACCAGATCAGGTCATTATGAGTATCTCGTAATGCCTTTTGGCCTTTGTAACGCTCTGGCAGTTTTCCAGGAGTTCATTAACGATGTCCTCCGAGATTTGTTTTTGTTGCAGTTATGTGTGGTGGTTTATCTCGACGATATCCTCATATTTTCCAAGTCCCTGGAGAGCCACCACACAGATGTCTGTCGTGTGCTTCAGAGACTAAGAGAGAACAATCTCTATTGTAAATTAGAAAAGTGTGAATTCCATTGTGAACAGGTTAAATTCCTGGTAATTTCCACTGCTGGTTTTTCGATGGACCCAGAGAAACTTTCCTACAGTGGCCTCGACCCAGAGAAACTTTTAGCGGTCGTACAGTGGCCTCAACCCGTGGGGTTACGTCCTCTGCAGCGTTTTCTTGGCTTTGCCAACTATTATCGGAAGTTTATTTATAACTTCTCGTCTCTGGTCAAGCCCCTGACTGATATGACCACGAAAGACGGCAACCCACAGAGTTGGTCTCCGGAGTCCATTAAGGCCTTTGAGAGTCTCAAGGCTGCCTTTGTTTCTGCTCCTGTGTTGGCACACCATGATCCTACCTTGTCTTTTATTCTAGAAGTTGATGCTTCTGAGACTGGAGTTGGCGCTCTTCTGTCTCAACGTCCTAACTCTGAGTGCGCTATGCATCCGTGTGGCTACTTTTCCAAGAAATTGTCACCGGCAGAGTGCAATTACAAGATTGGTGACAGAGAGCTGTTGGCGATCATTTTAGCCATGAATGGAGACATCTCCTTGAAGGTACCACTGTGCCGGTTCTCATTCTTACTGACAATAAGAATCTCACATTCTTGTCTAAGGCTAAGCGCCTCTCTCCCAGAAGGGCGCAATGGGCTCTTTTCTTGTCGAGTTTTAATTACATTGTCTCATTATTACCCGGTACTAAGAATGTAAGGGCTGACGCCTTGTCACAACATTTTTCCTCCACTTCCAAGATGGCATTGGTTCCGGTTCCTGTGATTCCTCCTGATCGTATTCTGGCTACGGTTCGCACCAGTCTTACTTCTCCTTTGGGTGATAAAATTCTTGCTGCTCAGGTCGATGCTCCTCCTGAGAAACCTTGTGACCGCTGCTTTGTTCCCAAGAGTCTCCGTACTGCTGTGCTCCAGAATTACCATTCTCCCAAGGCTGCTGGACACCCTGGGAAGAATCAACTCTTTTGGGCCATTTCCCAACAATTCTGGTGGCCTAGCCTACGTTCTGATGTAACCGCCTTCATATCTGCCTGTTCCGTGTGTGCTCAAGGTAAGACTCCACGACACCTTCCAGTGGGCCTGTCAGGGGATGTTATACACAACATCCAATGCAGGTGATCAGATCGCTGGGCTGCACCAAGGAATCAGGGACAAACGAATAAATGAATAAAAAGGTATGTTTATTGTTAATGATAAAGACACACGTGATATCAAGATAGCAAACCAAAAACAAGTAAATGGTGAAAACACAGCAAACCCCCAAACCCACCTAACTATCTATCTAACTAATATAATACACGAGCAAGGAAACAAACATGAAATAAAAAATAAAGGCATGGGCAAAAGCGACAAGGGAACAGAAAACAGGAATAATGAAGCAGACCAAGGAGCAGGGAACAGGAAACAGGGCTCAAGGACAGGATACACAAACGGGGTCCAGGAACAAACAGGAACAGGCTGGAACAAGAGCAGGTACTGGCAGGGACAAGGGCTAGCAGAGGAATTCTGAAGCACTGAGGCTTAGTTCAGGGTGGGTTTATATAGTCCAGCAGACCCATGACAGGTGTGCTGATGGCAAGTCTGAAGTCCAGGCAGGGAGACACCCGCTGGTGGCCACTGGAATTACACCCTTTTGGTGCTGAATGTAATAGTGCCACCAGCAGGTGAAACCGGAGATGACACCGTTCCTGACAGTTCCCCCCCCTAAAGGAGTGGCCTCCGGACACTCCATTCAGCCCTGGGTACGACAGTCCGAGTGGGTGCAGAAACACCCTACAATGTTTCCCTACTGAGTCTGCGGACTTCTTCGCACTTCCAAGGCCAGAGTCTTTTAGTTCACTGGGGAACATGCCATCAGAGTCTAAAAATAGGACACGCACCCCACCACCCGGGTCAGGAAGTTTGGATCCGGAGATGAAAATTAGCAGGGTAATGGGAAAGAAACCATTGGAGGCAGACCACACAGGAGCATTACATTCAGGCCAGGCGACAGACAGGATTGACACAGCGGCAAGATGGCCATCAGTCAGGAACAGTTTTAGCAGGCACCATGTCATCAGGCTGAGCAGAAAGCAGAGGTACATCACACTGGGTAGTGGCACATCCGCATCGAGCTGGGCAGCAGGCAAAAGCACATCGAGCTGGGCAGCCGGCATGGGCACTTCAAGCTGGGCAGCCGGCATGGGCACTTCAAGCTGGGCAGCCGGCATGGGCACTTCAAGCTGGGCAGCCGGCATGGGCACTTCAAGCTGGGCAGCCGGCATGGGCACTTCAAGCTGGGCAGCAGGCTCATCAAGCTGGAGAGCAGGCACTGGTACTTCCGGCTGGAACACTGGCACCGAGACATCAGGCTGGAGGGCAGACACGAGACATCAGGCTGGAGGGCAGACACCGAGACATCAGGCTGGAGGGCAAACACCGAGACATCAGGCTGGAGGGCAAACACCGAGACATCAGGCTGGAGGGCAGGCACCGAGACATCAGGCTGGAGGGCAAGCACCGAGACATCAGACCAGGCAGCAGGTACTGGAACTTCAGACTGGGCAGTAGGCACATCAGGCAGAACAGCAGGTGCTGGCACAACAAGCTGAACAGCAGGCACATCGGACTGGATAGCAGGTACTGGAACTTCAAACTGGGCAGCCGGTACTGGAACTTTAGACTGGGCAGCAGGCACTGGCACATCAGGCAAAACAGCAGGTGCTGGCACAACAGGCTGAACAGCAGGTGCCTTGGACTGGATAGCAGGTACTGGAACTTCAAACCGGGCAGCTGGTACTGGAACTTCAGACTGGGCAGCAAGCACAGACACTGGCACATCAGGCAGAACAGCAGGTGCTGGCACAACAGGCAGAACAGCAGCTGCATTGGACTGGATAGCAGGTACTGGAACTTCAAACCGGTCAGCCGGTACTGGAACTTCAGATTGTACAGTGGGCACAAGTGCTGGCACATCGGGCAGAACAGCAGGTACTGGCACAACAGGCTGAACAGCAGGTACATCGGACTGGATAGCAGGTACTGGAACTTCAAACCGGGCAGCTGGTACTGGAACTTCAGACTGGACTGTGGGCACAGGCGCTGGCACATCAGGCAGAACAGCAGGTGCAGTGGACTGAATAGCAGGTACTGGAACTTCAAACCGGGCAGCTGGTACTGGAACTTCAGACTGGACGGTGGGCACAGGTTCTGGCACATCAGGCAGAACAGCAGGTACTGGCACAACAGGTTGAACAGCAGGTACATCGGACTGGATAGCAGGTACTGGAACTTCAAACCGGGCAGCTGGTACTGGAACTTCAGATTGTACAGTGGGCACAAGTGCTGGCACATCGGGCAGAACAGCAGGTACTGGCACAACAGGCTGAACAGCAGGTACATCGGACTGGATAGCAGGTACTGGAACTTCAAACCGGGCAGCTGGTACTGGAACTTCAGACTGGACAGTGGGCACAGGTGCTGGCACATCAGGCAGAACAGCAGGTACTGGCACAACAGGCTGAACAGCAGGTACATCGGACTGGATAGCAGGTACTGGAACTTCAAACTGGGCAGCTGGTACTGGAACTTCAGACTGGACAGTGGGCACAGGTGCTGGCACATCAGGCAGAACAGCAGGTACTGGCACAACAGGCTGAACAGCAGGTACATCAGACTGGATAGCAGGTACTGGAACTTCAAACCGGGCAGCTGGTACTGGAACTTCAGACTGGACAGTGGGCACAGGTGCTGGCACATCAGGCAGAACAGCAGGTGCTGGCACAACAGACAGAACAGCAGGTACTGGCACAACAGCAGGCATCGGAACATCAGGCTGGGCGGCATACAGGAACACATCAGGCTGGAACAGATCAGCTGGTGGGGAGGCAGTATTGGATACTGGCATGATGGTATGGGTTGGAAAAAACTTCCGCTTCTTTTTGGTTTTAGCCACTGGGGATCTATAAGTGGGTACAGGGCTGTAGGTAGTGAATGCAGCTGGTAGAAGCGAAGAGTGAAAGGATGGCAAAACAGAGGGAGTAGGTTTTGAAGGGAGATTTAGTGGAGCTGATGGAGGCAGTTGAGAAGCAGCAGGGGAGTTAAAGGCAGGGTAGGTGCAACAGGAGGAAACAGGGTACTGGTATTTCATTGGTAGAAAGGTATATTCGGAGCTAACAGAAACTGAATGCAACAGACTTGACCAGGCCTGTATTAATGATTGCACTGAATCAGGTTTGCACTTAGCTTGTCTGACCAGAGACTGCACTGATTCAATGCATTTTGCAAGCACCTGCTGAGGACAAGCTGAATATTGTTAAAAAAAAATGCTAAGTCATCCTCCAACAGCCAAACTAAAGATTCTACCTGAGCTGCACTAAAAGGGGGTGTATAGTCATCACCTCCCTCAGCGACATCAGACAGGGCCAACTCAGTACAGATCTGAATTAATGGTTGCACATCTTCAAACAAAAAACTGCCTTGATCAATAAAAACATGAGCTAGGCAGATGCCTTCTAACAATTGTTCCCTAGTGTATTCAGCCAATGTCTGATAACAAAAGTCTCTGTCATCAGTTGCCAGGAGCGATAAATACAAAATACTTTCAAAATCCATCTTTCAACAATAGCTGGGACTCAGGCCCCAATTCCCAGGTGCAACCGATCTGATTGCATGGCTTCAGAATTCTGTCAGGGGATGTTATACACAACATCCAATGCAGGTGATCAGATCGCTGGGCTGCACCAAGGAATCAGGGACAAAAGAGTAAATGAATAAAAATGTATGTTTATTGTTAATGATAAAGACACACGTGATATCAAGATAGCAAACCAAAAACAAGTAAATGGTGAAAACACAGCAAACCCCCAAACCCACCTAACTATCTATCTAACTAATATAATACACGAGCAAGGAAAGAAACATGAAATAAAAAATAAAGGCATGGGCAAAAGCGACAAGGGAACAGAAAACAGGAATAATGAAACAGACCAAGGAGCAGGGAACAGGAAACAGGGCTCAAGGACAGGATACACAAACGGGGTCCAGGAACAAACAGGAACAAACAGGAACAGGCTGGAACAAGAGCAGGTACTGGCAGGGACATGGGCTAGCAGAGGAATTCTGAAGCACTGAGGCTTAGTTCAGGGTGGGTTTATATAGTCCAGCAGACCCATGACAGGTGTGCTGATGGCAAGTCTGAAGTCCAGGCAGGGAGACACCCGCTGGTGGCCACTGGAATTACACCCTTTTGGTGCTGAATGTAATAGTGCCACCAGCAGGTGAAACCGGAGATGACACCGTTCCTGACAGGGCCTCTGTCAGTACTAGGATCCCTTTAGGACCCAGCACAACTCACCTGACACAGCCTTTGCCTGGGAAACAACAGTGATTGGTCGGCTCACCTTTATATCACCTGTATCAGCATTCAAACAGTGCTCGTGTTAGAGTTTACCTGTGTGATTGATCCAGCTGATATCTGCTCTGTGTATTTCATGTATAACCCGGCTCGTTTGACCCTGCATGCTTGCTTCTGATTAGGTACCATTTGGATTCTGATCTACCTGTGTATGACCCCGCTTGCCTAAACTAGGCTTTGCCTGATTCTACTGTAGTACCTTCATCTGCAGCAGTGAACTACAAGCACCAGCTAATATCTATCCTCATCTGCAGCGGTGAACCACAAGCACCAGCTAACATCTATCCTCATCTGCAGCGGTGAACTACAAGCACCAGCTAACATCTATCCTCATCTGCAGTGGTGAACTACAAGGTCCAGCAAACATCTACCTTCATCTGCAGCAGCGAACCACAAGTCCCAGCTGACCTGCTCTGCTTAGACCTGCTCATGGTATGTGCTCTTGTTCTTTGAACTCTTTGCATATCAGCACACCTGAACTGTTACCGGTTATCTGCTCATAGCCTGACAGCCTCCTACAACCCATACCAAATGGAGAGAGGCCCTGGACCCCCCTGTCTATGGCTTTTATTGTGGAATTACCCAACTCCCAGGGTAACACAGTTATCCTTATGGTGGTTGACCGGTTCTCGAAAATGTCGCATTGTATTCCACTCAAGAAGTTGCCTACATCTAAGGAACTGGCTTCTATTTTTGCTCGGGAGATCTTCCGCTTACATGGGCTACCCAAGGTGATTGTCTCAGACAGGGGTAGTCAGTTTGTGTCCTGGTTCTGGCGAGCCTTTTGTGCACAGTTGGGTATTCAGCTTGCTTTCTCCTCTGCGTATCACCCGCAGTCTAATAGGAAACAAGCCAATCAGTCCTTGGAGCAATTCCTACATTGCTATATTTCTGACCATCATTACAACTGGTCAGACCTCTTAACGTGGGCGGAGTTTGCTCACAATAGTGCCTTGAATTCAGCTTCCCGTTTGTCCCAGTTTATGGCAAACTATGGTTTCCAACTTTCCGTGTTGCCTGCCTAGTTTATTCGGCAGAGTATTCCTGCATTAGAGGAGCATCAACGTGGCCTTCGTTCCATTTGGGCACAAGTCCAGGAGGCTTTGCAACATGCTAACGATAGGTACAGACTCCACGCTGACCGCAGACACCTGCCTGCGCCTTCCTACCAGGTTGTACAAAACATATTACAGCGCACACATTCAAGAATTACATTTCCTGCAAGGCTAGTTAAAAACACCTGAACATATTAAAAAAAATACGGGGGTTCCTACCAGGTTGGAGTCTGGCTGTCGTCTCGCAACCTCCAACTTCGTGTTCCTTCTTTGAAGTTCGCACCTCAGTTTATTGGGCCTTTCCGTATCCTACGCAGGATTAACCCAGTCGCTTACGCGTTGGACCTTCCATCTAGTATGCACATCTCTAATGTGTTTCATGTCTCCTTATTGAAACCTTTGGTCTGCAACGCTTTACCACCTCAGTGCCACGTCCTCACCCTATACAGGTTGAGAACCATGAGAAGTATGAAGTACAATCTATTTTGTGACCCCCTAGGTTCCGTGGGCACATACAATACCCGGTGCATTGGAAGGGGTACGGTCCAGGGGAACGCTCTTGGGTCTTATCCTCAGACGTACATGCCCCTGTCCTCCTCCGTGATTTCCATAGACGTTTTCCCCTCAAGCCCGGTGGTCCTCCGAGGGGGAAGGACGTGGAGGAGGGGGTACTGTTAGGGCTGGGCTCAGCCCTTCCTTCTCTGAGCTGGTCGCTCAGCTGTCGGCTAATTGCCAGCTCCTTTCTCTCCACAGTGACTCAGCTGTTTATGATCTGCTCATCAGTCCTGGCTACTTAAAGCCGTCCAGCTCCCTTCATCTCTGTCTTCGCCTTTGGTCACATCTCAGAGACTTTCTCCTGCATTCCTGTTGAAGACTTGCTCAGCTGACGTCCCTTCTGGGTCCTGATCCTGCTTGCTGTACTACTACGTTGATCTCTGGCTCTCTGACATTGGAATTGGATGACTACCCGATCTGCTTACTGAACTCTGGCTATGTATTGACTATGCTTACTCTGTTTACCTTTTTATTATTATTAAACAAGTGCGATTAACTGTACTTCTGTCTCAGTCTGATTCATGGTTTCTGACACACTCGCTGTTGAGTGTCAATTTTAATGTAAGTTATACTGATGTAGCCAGGAGCAACAAGCCAATACGGTCGCCAAGACTTTAGTAGAGAAGTTTTTCATGCAATACGGTTTGCCTCAATGTCTACATTCAGATCAAAGTCAGGATTTCGAGAGTAAACTTGTGAAACGTTTATGTGAACTACTGGGCCTTCAAAAGACCAGAACTACCCCTTATCATCCTCAAGGGGACCACAACCGGAACGTTTCAATCGCACCTTGCTAAACATGCTAGGGACTCTATCTCCTGAAAAGATACAGCACTGGGGTGATTACAGTGCCACTGTGGTCCACGCTTACAATAGCACAGCGAACAACTCCACTGGATATTCCCCTTATCAGTTAATGTTTGGAAGAGAAACTCGTTTGCCTGTGGACCTGGCTTTTGGGACATCCTTGGTTTAATAATTCCCAAGCTTCCTACAAGGGGTATGTAGACAGACTTTGAAAAAACTTGAAGACTGCCTATGAGCAAACCAAGGAAGCATCCACTGCCAGAGAACAAAGAAACAAAACAAACTTTGATCTGAAAGTTAGAGTTTAAGACTTACAACCAGGAGATCGAGTGCTGCTGTGCAATCTGGGAGCGCTAGGAAAACATAAGTTGGCCGACCGCCAGCTGTCTCAACCCTTCCTGGGCATCCTGTTTACTAAATTCCTAAATTCTTTACTAAAAAAGAGAAAGACTGGCCCGTTAAAGACATGGCATCAAAAGCATCTTTTGACTATATCCGAGGCCATTCATGTGCCTTCAGGCCCTTGCCCTAATGTACCCTGACCTCCTACAATGAGGTCAGGGACTCGTCGGATCTCCAAGCCGATTCCTTTACCAGACATTGACATAGGAAATCGATGAAAAGGAACTGACCATTGACTGGTTGTGGGTTCCCCCGTCTTACAACATCATTAGAGTTCCTTCGTCTCCAGTAGATATAAAGGAAATATCACTGCCACAAAGGGTGGGACCCAAACTTGTTGAAGAGGAGAGGCCTACACCCTCCCTGTGAATAAGACTGGAGGGGTCAAACCAGAACCGATTGACGACTCAGGAGTGCAAGGACTTGAAGAAGTTCCTGTTCCTTCCCTGTGGAAGTTGTGGAAGAGAATGTACCAGAGAGAGGAGGAACCAAAGCCTGGTTGTAGTTTCTGGGGTACGGACCGTAGACCCGAGCCTTTGGAGAGCATATACTCCAGACTTAGGCGGAAAATCCTCCCAGAAGACTAACATATGACACCCTCTGTGAAAGCTCTGATGAACTCATTTCTACAGCTAAACGTTCTAACCAAGAGCCAGTTTCTTCTACCGAACCTTTGATAGAGGATGATCTTGTTCCACCCTCTTTGACACTTCTGGATGGTTTTTCCAATGGAATTCCGCTCAAGCTTGGCTTGCATACACACGGTCACCAGAAGTCCTCTGAACTTTTGACCGTCAAGAATGCAGTGACGTACAACACGTACGAAGGCACTAGAAAAGGGAAGTTCCATACGAAGCGTGCCACCCTTTGGGCTCCTTCTGCTAATCCAGACCGAGCGCTTCCATCTCGTACTTGATTCTGAGCATGCGTGTTTTTTTGCGCATTGGAATTGCATACAGATGAACGGAATTTCCAATAGGAACTTTTTCCGACGGAAAATAGAGAACCTGCTCTCAATCTTTTGCTGGCGGGAATTCCGCCAGGAAAAGTCCGATGGAGCATACACACAGTCGGAATTTCTGACCAAAAGCTCACATCGGACTTTTGCTGGCGGAATTTCCGATCGTGTGTGTGCGGCATTAATGACTGAATCCACAGACAGTAATGACAAGGTTGTAAATGTTCTTCATTCTACCAAGTAGGAATTTAATTTGAAATCAAATCACTAGAATTACAATTTTTTTAGTAGAGAAACTCTAAACTATCTGTTCACTAAAATCATTTAGTAATGACAAGGTTGTAAATGTTCTTCATTCTACCCAGTAGGAATTTAATTTGAAATCAAATCACTAGAATAACAATTTATTTAGTAGAGAAACTCTAAACTATCTGTTCACTAAAATCATTTACTGTAAATAGAATTACAAAGGTACCATAAATTCATCTTCTAAAAGCAAGTCACAAGATTTCACCATCTCATTATCTATATAAAGTATTACACTCTAGCAGGAGAGATCAATGAAGAAGCTCAAGCTGGTTGCAGGTTGCATGTGATATTAATACTCAACAGCAATGACACAGTTAGTAAATATGCTCTCAATTAGCCTCAATGGACATAGGAAAACGGTGAAAGAGGCACTGATGTCACTGGTGGCAGAGTAATAATATGAAAAGAAAGGCACATTGATTATGAATAGGAATGGCTACAGATGAAATAAAACTTGATTAAAGAAATTATGTCACCAGTCTTCACCTAAATAACCTTTGCAGAAGTTGGCGTCAACAAATGCTAAAATGCATCTTCCCATTTTCTTTACTTTTTTATTTCTGATGTTCTGTGCAAAGTAAAATTTGCAGGAAGTTTTATTTTTGGTGTATTATATTATCATTGGAGGCTTATTAGAAGAAAATATTGCTGAAATAGCAACTTCTGTTTATTTTAATGTCTTTTGTGGTTTCCATGACAAATAACAAATAAATTAACCAACATGTATTTGTAGTTTTCCCTGATGTCTATAAGGTCCAATTCACACTAGAATGCAGTGCAGGAAACCCATTTTCCAGTGCGTTTTCCCACACCACATTCCAAACACACTGCCCTTGTGATCTTCAGTGGTGTCGGTGCAAAGGTAATGACACCTCAGTTGCAGGTCGCAAAATTGGTGCGTTTGCCCTGATGTGATCTGGTTTCAGTGCATTTCAAAAAGTAGTGCATGCACTACTTTTTGTGCAGTGCTGTGAAATTTTAGCCCATTCAAAATGAATAGGTTAAAATCACACTGCAGAATTGCATGTGAATTGCACAGGAACCACACAGCATTCCTGTGCAATTCCTAATAAAAAACAAATAATAGCAAAATATACCAAAAACAAGCAGGAAAAAAAACACAAGGAAAGGCCAAGAAAGATTTGTACTTATTTTTTGAGGTATTTGTTTTTTTACTTACAAGTTAACATCTACAAATGCTCTAAAAGTAAGTAAGTGAGTAAGTAAAACCATTTTTAGTTTTAACGTGTCCTTTTTGGTGAGGTTTATTGTTATGTCAAGTCATTTACACCTTAGGAAAAGAAAAATTGAGTACAAATTGCCACTAATGCACTTTTAACACTAGAGAATGTTTGTGTTACTGTTTCTTCAAATGTTTAATTTGGAAGCCTTAAATAACATAATACACCATAACATGTAAAAAAAAGTACATAGAATTGATATTAATGGGATTGATTACCTAGAAACCCATTCACATTTAATAAAAGGTAAAATTAGTTCCTAATAATCAGAGCAGGTCAAATGATGACAATAGTAATTCCCAAATGTACTTATTTAACAGCAGATTACTTTGAATGGATCCATTCATATGCTAGGAAAAAGGTTCAGTGATGGGGTGTGAGAAGGTTGGCGTGTTTCTGTCAGAGCCAAAGAGGGCAACAATGGCTGTGTGTGTACATCACACAACTATTATCAAAAAAACAGCTCCTGACCCGGCTTCAGCAACAAAATAAAGCTCTGATATAGAGCGATCAGGTTATTTTAAGTTATCTGCTAATAGAGGTAACTTCAAATAGCAGTCAAGTTTTTTTTTCAGCTTCCTGCAGAATAAGAAAACAACAACAAGTTTGCTGAAATTCACAAATCATCCCTAACAGAGAATCCTACAGAAGGCAAAGATTTCCCCCAATTACCTGTTGTGGGATCTGCAAAACAAATGAGAAATGGAGGAGCAGGAGCACAGACACAGGATAGCTAGGTATTAACAAAACCTCTCAGAATTATTGAACTGCTATAACCGCTTTGCTCAATACATCACAAATAAAAAACAAAAAAAAATGTAATTGAAAACCTTTGCAGCAGTATGGAGTAACAAAAAAATGTTGTTACTCCATACTGCTGCAAAGGTTTCAATGAAAGAGTAATTGATCTTCCACTTTAAGTGTTGCAAGATGCTTTCTTCAACTAGAATTCACTACACATTATAGCTCTATATACTGTGCATTTATTATGTATCCTTGATTAATGCTGTAATCAAGTTTCACTAATGTGTTAAACATTATCTCTAATGAGTCACCAACCTATATTAAGACAAAAAAAGTTAACAAAAAACTCCAAAAATGTACACATTTAAAAAAAAAAAATTTAAATTCTCGGTAGGCCATTTGTTTTTTTTTTCTGTGTCACTCTATGTTTCTATGTTTCAATAAAAGATCCTCACCATGCTGACACAGATCTCCATAAAATCCTGCATGACAAGCACAGGTGAAGTTGTTGATTGTCTCAATGCATTCGCCATGGCCACTGCATGATGTACTATTGCATGATGCTGGCAAGAAAAAAACATAAAATTGAAATATAATTTAGTTTCAGAACTGTATGTTTCAATAAGACCATTGACACTGTATGCCTAGCCTCTTGCTCATGGTGCTGCTAGGATCTTGTACTTAAATAACTTCGGGGGATCTAGGGAAGCACAGCAGTTTCAGAATGGGGAGAAAGTGTTCTTAAGCTAGTGCACATACCAAGTCAGCAGGGTTTCAGCAATGCAAATATAAGATAAAGAAACCATGTAGTCTTTATTGTGAAATAAAAAGTGAGTGTATTTTTTCAGAGAAAATAACCAGAAATAGAAACAGACTAAATGAACACTATGTAAGCATCTTTAATAGGCCGCAGAGTGCATGACTAGGCAGTTTTTTTCAACAAATAAAAATTAGATTAATACTTCAGAGACAGTAGCCAGTAATGTTGCACTGACTGCTTGCACCGTATGTAAGCAGCTATAGTAGACCACAGCTTAAAAAGGATTGACCATGCAGATTTTAATTAAGAAATCAAGAAATCAAGTTAGAGCATATTATTTTACATAAAAAAGACAAAATTCTTGTGCAGACTCAATGCACGTTAAATAAACAGCTTTAGTAGACTGCAATTTCAGAGGTAGACACCAGTCAGGTTTTAATGAAGAAATTAAAATTAGAGTGTATTTTGACAGGAAAAAAAAAGTCACAAAAATTGTACAGACTTGATGCACGCTATGTAAGCAGCTTTAGTAGGCCACAGTTTCGCATGGAGACAGCAGGTAGGTTTTGATCAAGAAATCAACATTAGAAATTTTTATTTCACTCAAAAGTCAAAACTATTGTACAGACTTGATGCACACTATATAAGCAGCTTTATTGGGCCACAGTTTCTAAGGTAGACACCAGGCAGTTTTTAATCAAGAAATAAAAATTTCATGGTTTTATTTCAAAGGTAAAGCCAGGAAAAACTGAATAGTCAATGCAAGCTATGCAGGCAGTTTTAGTAGGCCTCCATTTTAGAGGGAGACAGGAGACAGCTTTTAATCAAGGAAGTAACATGACAGTAAATATTTCACAGAAAAAGACTGGATGCACACTATGTTAATGGCTTTAGTAGGGCAAGGTTATAGAGGTAGAAATCAGGCAATTTTTATTTAGGAAATGAAAACGAAAGAGTTTTATCTCAGAAAAGTAAATCATCAAAAAATGTGCACACTCAATGCACATTATAGAGAAACTTTAGTAGGTCACAGCTTTAAAGGGAGAAACTAGGCAGGTTTTAAAAACGGAATAAAACTTTGGAGTGTTTTATTTCACAGAAAAAAAGCCACAAAAATTGTACATGCGACACACACTATTTAAGTTGCTTACTAGGCCACAGTTCCAGAGGAAAGCACGAAGCAGATTTGAATGAAGAAATCCAAATTAGAGTGTATTATTTCACTGGAAAAAGCTACAAAACAATCAGCAGGTTTACTCACTTTCTGACAGCACTATACCTGAAAGACGGATACAGTGCATTCGTCCAGTTCTGGGAGGGCATCTATTGATGCCCTTCCAGAACCCAGGGCACACTCTGTGATCGCTGTGTCCTTTCTATCACAGCTGATCACAGACTGAGGTAAAGGGCCAATCACAGCGGCCCTTTACCATGTGATCAGCTGTGCCCATGTAAACAAATGCTGTTTATCGGCATTTCCTTTCCTCAGCGCTGTCCCTGTGTGAGGAAAGGACAGTCAATAACACGTAATCCCGTGGCAGCACACATTTACACTGATAATCAGGGCACTGATCATCAGTGCTCTAAAAATCAGTGCAGCCCCATCAGTGCCAATCAGTGCCCATCAGTGCAACTTATTAGTGTCCATCAGTACAGCCTCATCAGTGTGCATCAGTGCAGCCCCATCAGTGCCCATCAGTTCAGCCTATCAGTGCCCATCAGTGCAGCCTCATTAGCACACATCAATGAAGAAGAAAAATTACTTATTTGCAAAGTTTTACAACAGAAACAAAGAAAAAGGTTGCTTTATTTTTTTCAAAACTTTCGGTCTTTTTTTGTTTGTTTAGCTATATTTGTGTGAAAAAATGATAATAATGTAACATGGGTACAGTGTTTCATGACCACGCAATTTTCATTCAAAGTGAGAAAGCACTGAAAGCTGAAAATTGGCCTGGTCAGGAAGGGGGTGAAAGTGCCCAGTAGGCAGCAGTTTCAGTGATAGACACCAGGCAGGTTTTAGTCGAAAAAGCAAAACGTCCGTTTTTTAATTCTTAATAAACTGTTTTACTAGACCCCATTTCAGAGGGGAAGACCAGGCAGGGGTTAATGGGGGAAAAAAAATAAAGTATTTTATTATTATTAGCAGCTGTGGCAGTAGATGGATTGAAGTTGTGGTGCTTTTGTGTAACTTACCAATGTGGTGATTTGTTGCAATAAGAGCAATACACTGCAAAAGGGATTCGGACAAGGTAGCTACTGGAAGAATCTCAGGCAACTCACACCAAGCTTCAGACAGGAACAGAAACCCTGCAGTAATAGATCTGTCAGCTTAAATTTAACACAGGAGTAGGGATGAGCCGAACACCCCCCGGTTCGGTTCGCACCAGAACCCGCGAACGGACTGAAAGTGCGCACGAACGTTAGAACCCCATTGACGTCTATGGTACTCGAACGTTCTAAATCAAAAGTGCTCATTTTAAAGGCTAATTTGCATGGTATTGTCCTAAAAAGGGTTTGGGGACCCGGGTCCTACCCCAGGGGACATGTATCAATGCAAAAAAAACTTTTAAAAACGGCCGTTTTTTCGGGAGCAGTGATTTTAATGATGCTTAAAGTAAAAAAAAAAAAGTGAAATATTCCTTTAAATATCGTACCTGGGGGGTGTCTATAGTATGCCTGTAAAGTGACGCGTGTTTCCCATGTTTAGAACAGTCCCTGCACCAAATGTCATTTTTAAAGGAAAAAATCTCATTTAAAACTGCTTGCGGGTTTAATGTCATGTCGGGTCATGGCAATATGGATGAAAATCAGTGAGACAAACGGCATGGGTACCCCCCAGTCCATTACCAGGCCCTTTGGGTCTTGTATGGATATTAAGGGGAACCCCGCACCCAAATTAAAATAAGGAAAGGTGTGGGGCCACCAGGCCTTATATACTCTGAACAGCAGTATACAGGCGGTGCAAACAAGACAGGGACTGTAGGTTTGTTGTTAAGTAGAATCTGTTTGTAATTTTGAACATTTTTAACGTGTTTAGCTCCAGCCAAAAAATCTTTTCTAAGCTTTTTGAAAACATAGGGAAGGGTTATCACCCCTGTGACATTTGTTTTGCTGTCTTTCCTCCTCTTCAGAAGATTTCACCTCACTTTTTTGTCCCAATGAAAAATGTTTTTTGAAAATTTGGGTTTTTTTGTGGAACAAGGATTGGAAAGCATCAGTGGAAAGGAGAAATTGTTTTCCCATATTAACTCTTACAGGAGAGAATTTCCCTTCCTAGGGGTAGATTTCATCTCACTTCCTGTTGTCTCCTTCCGTTTGCAAGTAGGAGTCGTTTGTAAGTTAGATGTTTGAAAGTAGGGTCCTGCCCTATATACTCAGCAGAAATTTGGGCCTTAGGTGTTGCTGTGGCCACAACACTGTAAGCCCTCACAGGGCCCTGCTGTGAAATATTAGATCAAGAATTGTAATTACATGCCCCTGTTGAACAGGAGCTGAAAAATTAGGCCTTAGGCACTGGTGCTGGTGCCACAACACTGCAACCCCTCACAGACACTCTAGTTGGAACGCAGGAACGAGCCCTGCTGCAAAGTATTGCTTCAAAAATTGTAATTACACGCCCCTGTTAGACAGGGGCAGAAAAATTGGGCCTTAGGCACTGGTGCTGGTGCCACAACACTGCAACCCCTCACAGACACTCTAGTTGGAACGCAGGAACGAGCCCTGCTGCAAAGTATTGCATCAAAAATTGTAATTACACGCCCCTGTTAGACAGGGGCAGAAAAATTGGGCC